>NC_081558.1:10493479-10495425 GCF_022355385.1 Mustela nigripes | reverse complement strand
TGGTGATTCACAGACCTGTACCCCTGGGGATAAAAATATATGTTTATAAAAAATAAAAAATTAAATAAAAAAAGGGAAAAAAATGCAGAAATATGTGATCTGGAGACTGAGTGGTGCCAGTGAAACTGGAGATGAAAGTGTACAGAACGATTCTACTATAGTTAATAGAGGTGTATCCCAGAAAGAACTGCTAATGATGCTGATACGCTACACATGTGAACTGAAACTAAACATATAAAGAAATGGAAAGTAAATCGTGGGCCATTTGGTGTTGGAGTTTACATGTAAGCAAGGTGGAGAGGTTAGGATGATCCATGTGGCAATAAATGGGAGCTGGAGCCATCAGTATGAACTTGTTTCAGCTTAACAAAGTTACAGAGAGTTGTATATATCTAGCCCTATCTCTATCCCTATCTCTATCTCTATCTCTATCTATCTGTGTGTGTGTGTGTGTGTGTGTGTGCACATATACACAGAGTATACACTCATATGTTTCCTCACCACATCAGATGTGGGTGTATAGAGACCCTGGCAGCAGCAAGCACACCTGGCACCCAGATCCTGGTGCTGATCCAATGATCCAATAAAATGAAACTGATCAATAAAATGAGTCCTTGCAGGAATCACTGATTCTAGGGCTCGGGGGGTAAAATACAGGAAGCCGAAGCTGAAGCTGAAGTTTCTTTTACTGTAAGACAGTAATGAAATATTACCCTAAAAATCCAAGAATAGATACATGCTAAAGAGACATATTAGGTGACTGAAGGAGTTCTCTATTGCCAAAGCTGGAACAAATTGAGCAACAAAATGAAATACTACTGGGTTAAAACACAGACTATATTACCAATATCAAGGAGTGCACACCAGCGTAAATAAGTGGGAAAAAATGGAGAAGAGGCACACTAGAGGGCAGAAGAATACCAAGGATGTGCATAGATATTCCATTTTTTTTCTTTTTTTCTTTTTTTAAATTTATTTTCAGCATAACAATATTCATTGTTTTTGCACCACACCCCATGCTCTATGCAATACGTGTCATTTTCAAGGAGGTGGAGGATAATTCCCACTACTTAGGAATAAGGCTACACTTAGAAAAGTCCCTACAAGAGTACAGTATGGAAAAAAAAAAGTGGGAGGGAAGTAACCACAGTAGAGAAATCTGGAAAACCCCAGGCACGCAGCGAATCAGCAGCAACACCAATGGGGGTCAGTCATGTTGACAGTGTGTACCCTTGATATCATGAGATGAATATGGCAATTTACCTCTCTGGTCTTCTTATCCCACACCCATAGTCCTAGCCTACTCAGAAAGAAAAGAACAAGGAGGCAAGTCCATGAAAGATAATTTTATAGGACACCCACCCAGTACTCCTCAAAACTATCAATTACTTCAAGAACAAAGGAGGCCTCAGAAAATTCACGTGTGTGGAAGTTCAGCAGATAAGTGGATTACACATTACATGTATAACAGATACAATGTAATGATAAGACCAGAAACTGGGAAAGGAGCTTGTGAGAACTCTCCGAACTATCACAGCAATTTGTTGTGTGTGTAAATGTAAAACTGTTCAAAAACTAAAGTTGAATAAAACTTAAAATTATTAATGAAGAAAAAAATTAATGAAATGCAAAACCTTTGGAAACACGGAACACTGACAACATCTTGGGCTCTATAACATGTTTTCTGTAAGCAGTATCACTGTTGTCAGGGACACTTCCACCCATAAAATAAGACTGATACTGTTTAGTCTCCATGTATTTGGGTTCTTTTCAAACTTCCTTTTGTGGTTGAGTTCTAGCTTTAGAGCATTGTGGTCTGAAAATATGCAGGGAATGATCCCAATCTTTTGATACCGGTTGAGTCCTGATTTAGGACCCAGGATGTGATCTATTCTGGAGAATGTTCCATGTGCACTAGAGAAGAATGTGTATTCTGTTGCTTTGGT
>NC_081558.1:10471951-10488479 GCF_022355385.1 Mustela nigripes | reverse complement strand
AGGAGGGAGACAAACCATAAGTGACTCTTAATCTCACAAAACAAACTGAGGGTTGCTGGGGGGAGGGGGTGGTATTATGGACATTGGGGAGGGTATGTGTTTTGGTGAGTGCTGTGAAGTGTGTAAACCTGGTGATTCACAGACCTGTACCCCTGGGGATAAAAATATATGTTTATAAAAAATAAAAAATTATATTTAAAAAAAAGACTGATAACAAATTGATACTTTTTGAAAGCTTTCAATAAAATGATGACTATGATATGATAAGTCTAGAACTGTTTGTACTATTAACTAATACATACAAATGATAAAGAGAAGATGTCTGGTACACTTTCTGGAAAAAAAACATAATAATGAATGAAAAAAAATCATCTGATTTTTTTGTATCCATGATGTCTACCCCCTCTGAGACCCATCACGTGTCTCACATCTCAGGCCATGGTGCTACTTCTATCCCTCAATGTCCCTCTCACACTCTGAACACAGTAACAGTTTGATCTTTACAGTAACCTATGTCAATTTTCCACAGTGCAGATCTATGCATAGATATCCCCTGACCTTTAAAACCTGCACTTATGCTTCACTACTTTCAGAATTATATTTCAACCCTGTAGCCAAAACACTTGATTTTTTCTTAACATACGATTTCCTACTAGGCCAGTTGCCTATTCACCCATTTTGCATATCCTGCTACTGATTGTTGGTCAGATCAGTAAGAAGTGTTTCTAATCATAGCAGCACAACTTCTAGTTCAATTAATTTCTAAATTTCCTCATCTGCTGTTTCTTCCTGGATGGATCATACCCAATGTGCCCCTGGAGGGACCAAAACACCTCCTTCAATGGTCAGTTCCATTATAATCTTGTCTGTGAAGCCTTCACTAAGTCCCATAAAAGAGTTAACTTTTGGGAAAAAAATATTCAAAGAATAAGTCAACTTTTTGGATACTTCTACAGATTTCAATGCAACCTCACGATACCACGTTTACTTATTTTTACATCTCTCACTTAGTTTATGCAGTGAGTACCTTGAGAGAAGAAACAACATCTTATTTGTTTCCACAATAAATGGTAGTGTTTACCATATGCTAAATACTGAAAAAATGTTTGTTGAAAGACTACAATAACAAATGGCTGAATAATGATAAACAGTCACTCTCAAAAATGAAAGAACAAGCAATGAAACAGAGGAAAGACTGTTGAGGAATGGAGTCTCTATGATTAAACATTACTCCAGAGAAGACAGATCAGAGAGAGGTGGCTTAGTGTAGGCAGAGTTTCTCTTCAGAATCAAAGCCTGAACAGGCAGGCCTTAGCTTTATTAAACTCTCCTTAACTTATTGTCCCTGTCAATCCCCCAACAATAATCACCAACAAAAGGGGTCCTTCCCACCATACCACAGGTCCCCAGAACTTGTGACTCACCCAGATGTTATCACAGAACAGTATGAGATCCCTGACCCATTTTCTCCCATGGATGATTGATGAGGTTGTAAGTTATGCCCCCAGAAAAGGAAAAGACACAGTCCTATTCATGAAGGCTTTGGAAGGCACAGTTATGTGTTTGTATCATCTGAGATTAGAAAAGATGAAGGCAGGGGGTGCAGCAGAGACATTTTCAATTTCTGTGGCTATAGAGGCTGAATTCCCAGGAGTCTCATTAATGAAATAGTCTTTTGTCTCACTTCCCTTTGAAAGACTTGGTCAGAAACACAGAATGCAAACTAGTCCCAGTGTTGGTATTAGGACACCGCCTGGGCATTCCATGATCGTCTCTTATCCCATTAAACTCTTTGATCTCACAAGGAAGTCCTCTCCCTGTAGAGGGTCTCACTAAGCCAGAGTACCCCATAATGAATATGCAACTCTTTATTTGGAAGAGAGATTCCATGTTCCCTAAATCTCTTCTTGCTCCCATCTGAACCCTCTCCTGTTGGCTCATGATCATGGATCCCCCAGACCCCACAATGCTTTTCCTGTTCTGCACCTCTTTCTCCTTCATTGTACACGGTTTCTGTTTAACGTGGCTCGACCATTAGCCTCTTTGGGCATCTTGCAAACACTTGGATAGCAGGGGTAGATACAGAGGTACTAAGGTACATCCTGGGGATTAAGAAAAGTGTAAGATATGGCTCAGAGTTAAAACATGGCAAGAGACTGAACAACAAATGAATGTACTAACCTGAAATGGCCCTGACACCTGATGAAGAGAACACCAACATAATCGACTCTTCCAGGGGCAATGAATGAAGGCTTCCCAAATAAGCTTATAATGTCCTCAGTCTTGATGTCAGGGAAAGGGGTAAGAGCACTCCAATAAGGGGTATCAGGGAAGTCAATGTGGCAGTTAGACTGTTAAGGTACAGTCAAGATATTTCCTGTACTTCATACTTGCTGACCAGTAATAAGCGGCTAAGGATGATAATTGAAACCTGCCCCTGGGCAGTGAGACAGCATTCAGATAGCAGAGATGCTTGCTTGTATTTTGGCTACAGGCTGACATTTTTTTATGAAAATAGTTGAGTGTCAGTGCAGATTTCGTGGTGGCATGTCCAGGATCAAGATCACCTTGTGGAAAAGTCATCCTGTGACAATGTTATGCATACACTCTTGCTACTATAATACTGAAAGAAAACTGAAAAAGTATAGACTGATAAAATAGAGAAAGAATGGACACTTTTACAAGGCCAAAAAAAAAAAAACCATAATATAGTATGCAAGTTTTCCACATAGATGGAGCTAAAGGTATAGTACTGAGTGAAATAAGTCAGTCTGAAAAAGACCAATACCATTTGATGTCAATCATATATGGAATTGAGGAAACGAAATGTATGAACAAACCAGGAAAAAAGAGACAAGAAGACACAGACTCTTAAATACAGAAAAGAAAATGGTGATTGCCAAAGGGGAGGTGGGTGAGGAGATGAATGAGATAAATAAAGAGGATTAAGACTACACCTATCTTCATGAACACTGAAAAGTATACACAATTGTTGGATCATTGTGTTATACACCTGAAGCTAATATAACAAAGTATGTTATTATACTTTCATAAAAAATAATCCCAGGGAGAGGGGGAAACCTGATTTTCAGAATTACCAAATTTTACTTTTAAACCAATCTGTTTTTAATAACAACAACACAAACAGAAACAGAAATCACTGGGCTAGGAGAAAGCCCATATATATAAACTCTCATGTATATGATTGAATGAGTTTTTATATTGCCAGGACAGTTCGATGGTAACCAGACAGCCATTCCAAGAAATAGTGATGGGAAACCAAGATTTCTATCTGCAAAATCTTGAAGGTAACCTTTCTGCCCATGATCTACAAACATGACTCCAAATGGATCACAGATCTAACCACAAGAAATAACACTGTAAGTACATAGAAGGAAACACAAAAGTACATCTTTATGATACTGGATTTGAGCAAGATTTCCAGTACATAATACCAAGGACATGGGCAACCAGAGAAAAAAGTACTTCCATAAGTTCAAACTATGTGTGCATTGAAAGGCACTATTTCCCAGGTGAAAAGGCAAGCCACAAAGAAAAAATTGGCAAACCACATACTTGATGACAAATTAATATCCAAAATATGTACAAAAATTCAATAGCAAAAGACCCAAACAATTCATTTTTACTTTATTTTATTGTTTTTTATTATGGTAAAACAGATATCATAAAATTTATATCTTAACCATCTTTAACTGTACAGCCCAGCAGTATTAACAACAGAGCTCCAGAACTTTTCCTTCTTGCAGAGCTGAAATTCTGTACACATTGAACAATTCCCATTCCCTCTTCCCTTGGTTTCAGGCAACAACTGTTCTAGTTTCTATTTCGGAAAGTGGTGACTTTAGAGACTTCATATACATGAAATCATGTAATTATGTGTCTTGTCTGCTTTTCTTAATTTTTTATTTCCTTTCAGTGTACCAGAATTCACTGTTTATATACCACACCCAGTGTTCCATGCTATACCTGCCCTCCATAATACCCACCACCAGGCTCACCCAACCTCACACCCTCCGCCCCCTCAAAAGAAAAGTGAAAATGGAGGTGAACCATGAGAGACTATGGACTCTGAAAAACAATCTGAGGGTTTTGAAGGGGCGGGGGGTGGGAGGTCGGGGTACCAGGTGGTGGTATTATAGAGGGCACAGATTGCATGGAGCACTGGGTGTGGTACAAAAATAATGAGTACTGTTATGCTGAAAATAAAAAATAAATTTTAAAAAAAATGGAAAAAAAAAGAAAAGCAAAAATGAACCTTTGGCACTACATCAAGATCAAAACCTTCTGCACAGCCAAGAAAACAGTCAACAAAGCAAAGAGGCCGCCCATGGAATGGGAGAAGATATTCAGAAATGATGCTAAAAAAAGTATTTTAAAAAAAACAAAAGAACAACTGTTGGCAATGATTTGGTGAAAAAGAAACTCTCTTGCACTGTTGGTGGGAATGCAAACAGGTGAAACCAATATGGAAAACAGTATGGAGGTTCCTCAAAAGTTAAAAATAGAACCATTTTATGATCCAGTAAACACACTTCTGGGTGAGTAACTACCCCCAAAATTCAAAATTCAAAGGATTACATTTTTACAGCAGCATTATTTATAGTAGCTAAGCCATAGAAGCAAACCAAGAATCCATGAACAGATGAATGGTTAAAGAAGAGGGGAGGTGAATCACGAGAGACTATGGACTCTGAAAAACACTCTGAGGGGTTTGAAGTGGCAGAGGGGTGGGAGGTTGGGGTACCAGGTGGTGGGTATTATAGAGGGCACGGATTGCATGGAGCACTGGGTGTGGTGAAAAAATAATGAATGCTGTTTTTCTGAAAATAAATAAATTGAAAAAAAATAAATAAAATAAAAACTTAAAAGAAGATATTATATAATTATACTTAGAATATTACTGTCATAAAAAAGAATGAAATCTTCCTATTTGCAATCCATGGACAGAGCTACAGAATGCAAAGCTACGTGAAATAAGTCAGCCATAGAAAGACAAATACCACATGATTTCACTCATAAGAAGAAGTTAAGAAAAAAAAACAAATGAGCAATGGAAAAAGAGAGAAAAACAAACTTGAAACAGACTCTTTAGAAAGGAGACAAACCATAAGTGACTCTTAATCTCACAAAACAAACTGAGGGTTGCTGGGGGGAGGGGGTTTGGCAGAAGGGGGTGGGATTATGGACATTGGGGAGGCTATGTGCTTTGGTGAGTGCTGTGAAGTGTGTAAACCTGGTGATTCACAGACCTGTACCCCTGGGGATAAAAATATATGTTTATAAAATATAAAAAATTATATAAAAAGAAAATAAAAAGAAAACAAACTGATGGTTACCTGAGGGGAAATAGGGGTCATGGGTGAAGTAGGTGATGGGGATTATGGAGTGCACTGCCCCTGACCAACACTGGATGATCTAAGGAGGTAGTGAATCACTATATTGTACAACTGAATCTAACATTACACTATATGTTAACTACACCAGAATCAAAACTTAAAATAATTTAAAATATAAAATTAATGATGAAAAAAAAACAGGCAATGGACTCAAATAAATATTTCTCCAAAGAAGATATGGAACTGATATTTAACACAAAAATGATGTGCAACACCATTAATTATTGGGGAAATGTAAACCAAAACCACTTCACACACACAAAGAGACACTTCTCCAAAGCAGATATAGGAATCAATACTTAGTACATGAAAGATGGGTAACATAAATATCTTTAGGGAAATGCAAACCAGAACCATACTATAGCCCCACTTCACACACACTAGGATGGCTATTTTCAAAGATAAAACAGAAAATAAGAGTTGGTGAGGACATGGGGAAATTGGAGCCTGGTGATGTTTTGCTGATGAGAATTTTAAAAGTGGCCCAGCTTCTGTGGGAAACTGTGTGCCAGTTACTCAAAAAGTGAAACATGGAATTATCATATGATCCAGTAGTTTCACCAGTGGGTATATGCCTACTTATATGCCCCCTAAGAATTTGTAGCAGTGACTAGAACAGATATTTGGACACCACTTGTCATAAAGCTTCAGTTACAGTAGCCAAAATGTGGATACAACCCCAATCTCCATTAACAAAATCACAGATGAATAAAGCATGGTGACCACAGACAGTGGAATACCATTTGTCATTCATTCTATTCTGTAAAAAGAATAGAATTCTGGCACAGGCTATGACATGGATGAACCTCACCAACATTATGCTAAGTGAGAGCAGCCAAATACAAAAGGACAAATAATATACAGTTCCATCTATATGAGGCACTTACAAGACCCACTTTTAGAGAGATAAGGTAAGATGGTGGGAGCCAGGGGCTGGCCAGAGGGGCAATGGAGAGTTGGTGTTCCATTGGAACAAAAGGTTCAGTTTGAGATGAGAAAGTTCTGGAGATGGATAGGGACTTTGGTTGCTCAATGGGGAGAAAATCTTTGATGCCACATAACTGAATGCTTCAAAATGTTCAAAATAATAAATTTTATATATTTTTTACCATGACAAAAAAGGGATGAAAAAATTGGCATACTCTAAGAATGTCAATGTCATAAATAGCTTTATATGACATAGAGGAAGACAAGGGTGTTGTGATGTGATGAACCTATGTTATGTGATTCAATACCTCAACCCCAAAGTATACCCAAAATAAGGGTTCAGAGGCCATAAAATAAGGTCACTGAGAAATGACTTGGTGAGGCTGTAATGGCCTCCTTGACAAGCTCTACAGAACTTCTCCCCTGCAGCATAGGTGCCATGAACATGCTCAAATTGAAATGGATTTGTCCTGTGGTCAGCCCATCCTGAACTGGGGGATTTCAACAGAAAATGTCAACAGCCCACAACAATCAGAGGCTTGATATTCATAGTTCATATAAGAATTCATCATTCTCATCTAAACTGTGAGAGCCACGGGGATTTCTCAAAATGGAAAATTATTCATGGTGTCTCCAGAAAACAAAAACGATGGGCAGCTTACTAAGGGCTCATCCAATTTGTGTAACTAAGGAAAACAAAAGAAAAAAAAATCCCTTTAAAAATCATGAATAAAAGAGTGACCGTATCACTGCTCTGATAGGTCATAATCTCTATTTCACTCTCCGACGTGAGATCAATCACTGACCCATATCTTCAGTTGATGCAACCAGTTTCCCCTGAGTGGAGATTGTAAAATAGCAATGAATGCAATACTTTTTCCTCCAAACCAAACCCAAAGACTCTAAGGTGATGTTGCTGGCCAGGTTACTATGGCTCATTAGGACTGTGATTGTAATTTAAAATTGGTAACTTAAAATTGGGCAAAATACAGGGCACCTGGATGGCACAGTCTGTTAGGCAACTGACTCTTAATTTTGGCCGAGGTCATCATCTGCGGGTGGTGAGATCAAGCTCCGCAAGTGGCTCCTCATTCAACCTGGAGTCTGGTTGAGATTTTCTCCCTCTCTCTCTACTCCCCCCCGACTCATACTATTTCTCTCTCTCTCTAAAATATAAATAAATAAATAGATAGATGATAGATAGATAGATGATAGATAGATAGATGATAGATAGATAGATATTTTAAGAAAACTTTTTTAAGAAAATAGACCACAATCAGACTCTTAAAGTCAGAAGACCAACTAAGGGTTGCTGGAGAGGATATGGGGGATGGATGTGCTAAATGGGTGATTGGGATTGAGGAGGGCATTTGTTGTGATGAGCACTGGACCTTGTCAGTAAGTGATAAATTACTGAATTCTATTCCTGAACCTAATATTACACTATCTATTAACTAACTGGAATTTTTTTTTAACTTCAAACTGAAAAAAATAAACAGATAGTTGATTGCTCTGTATGAAAAAATTAAAAGAAGGAATAGTGTAGAAAGATAAATTGTAGATCATGTTTCCATGAACTGATACAAAAATCATGATCTGGGTCATCTAGGGTCTTGAGACCTTTTACTCACATCTTTATCTTGAAACACAGGATCCTTCTATGAAGAGAAAGTCTTTCTGCTCAAGAGCTTTCTTAGTGCCAGCTTTATGTCTCTGTTCCTCAGACCATAGATGAAGGGGTTCAGCATGGGTGTGACCACTGTGTACATCACTGAAGCTATGGCAGTTGTCCTCGAGTTTTGAGAAGCTGCAGAACTAAGATACACCCCAAAGCCTGTACCATAGAATAAAGAGACAACCAAAAGGTGAGACCCACACGTGGAAAATGCTTTATACTTGCCCCCAGAAGACGGAATTTTCAAAATAGAGGTTACAATTCTAGAGTAAGAGTAAAGGATACCAATGAGAGGAATAAAACCCAGAAGTCCACTTGTAAGATAAATTGCCAGGTTATTGAAGAAGGTGTCAGAACAAGCAAGGTGGATCACTTGATTAAGTTCACAAAAAAAGTGAGGGATTTCTAACTTCGTACAAAAGGACAATTGCAAAACCAGTAAGTCATGTAATAGAGAGTCCAGAACACTCAACACCCAGCATGCCAGAAGAAGGCTGGCACAGAACTTGGGGTTCATGATAACCATGTAGTGCAGTGGGTGACAGATGGCCACAAACCGGTCATAAGCCATCACTGTCAAGAGAAAGTTGTCTACTCCCACAAAAAGCATGAAAAAATACATCTGGCTGAGGCAGCCTGCATAGGTGATCACTTTGCCCTGTGTCTGGATGTTCAGCAGCATCTTGGGGATGGTGGTTGAGGTGAAACAGATGTCTACAAAGGACAGGTTGGAGAGGAAGAAGTACATGGGTGTGTGGAGGCGGGAGTCTGTGACAATGGCCAGGATGATGAGCAGGTTCCCACTGAAGGTGAGCAGGTACATGGACAGGAACTGCCACAGGAGCAGTGGCTGCAGATCTCCCTCCTCTGAAAGTCCTAGGAGGATAAATTCTGAAACAGCAGTTTGATTCCTTTGTTTCATGTAACTGCTGAAAACAGCTGGAACAGAGACAAGAGCATAACAAAGTCACAAACAGTGAGCACAGAATTAAAAGAAATGCTGTGACTGGTGTTCCTGGGGGGCTCAGTCGTTTCAGCAACCAACTCTTGATTTCAGCTCAGGTCATGATCTCCTGGTGGTGAGTTCAAACCCCAAACTGGATTCTCTGCAGTGACAAGAGTCTGCCTCAAATTCTCTCATGTCCTCTTACCCTCCCGTGCTTGTCCTTTCCCTCTCTCTCTCTCTCTCTCTATCTCTCTCAAAATTAAATGAATAAATAAGAAAGAAAGAGAGAAAAAAAGAAAGAAATCCAAGAAAGAAAGAAATCCAGGAAAGAAAGAAAGAAAGAGAAAAAAGAAGAAATTCTGTTATTTGTGCAGTGAAATTGGCTTTTTCAACATGCTTAGTTCATTAATGCTTACACATTACCTACAAATCTAGAAAAATTACCTAAGAATATCAAGGATCTCAAAAACTCCATATTTTTCATGATGCTGAAAATAATTGCAGTCCTAGTCCTGAATCAAAACATTTACCCAAAGCAATATTCTGCTTTATAAATTTCCTGAGATTTTTTTGTTTACTTAAGAAATATTTTAACCAATTATCTTGTGGCAAGCATTGTGAAAGCTTTATGAAGTAGTGATATGTGTTTGACCTTCACCAGATTGTGTCTAAGATATGTGTGTGCCAGAGAGAGCAATAAAATATTAATGAAAGAGCAAATGATGTTTCAAGAGGTGGTTTTCAACTGTAAAATAAAAGAGTGATACCAAATCCATAGTTTTTGAGAATTCAATAAAATAATGGCTATAATATGTCTGTCATTGTTTGTAGTATTAATTATCTCATAGATGTGATTAAAATAAGATGACTAACATAGTTTCTAATAAACACTTAATAATGAATAAAAATATTCATCTTATTTTTTAAATTTATTTATTTAAATTTTGTCAGTTAACATACAGTGCAATATTGGTTTCTGGAGTAGAATTCAGTGATTCATCACTTACATAAGACACTCAATGCTGATCTCACCAAGATCTTACTTACTTACTACTTACTTACTACCCATCAGTAATCTAGCACATCCCCTCACCCCCCCACCCACCCACTTGCCTCCATTCATCAACCCTGTTTGTCCTCCACCATTAAGACTCTTTTATGGCTTGTTTTTTCTCTCCTTTTTTTCTTTTGTCCTTTCCCATTGTTCAGTGACTTTCTTTCTTAAATTCCACAAATGAGGAGATCATATATTATTTATTTTTCTCTGACTGATTTATTTCACTTAGCATAATACAGTCTAGTGCCACCCATATAATTGCAAATGGCAGCAATGACCAAACTGTAGTCCAGATGTCCATCTACTGATTAATGGATAAAGAGGATGTGTTATATACATATGATAAAATATTGTTCATCTGAATTTTTGTATCTATGATGTCCATCCCTCAGAGACCCATCACTTGCCTCCCATCTCATGCTCATGGTGCTACTTCTATCTCTCAATGTCCCCCTCACACTCTGAACACAGCAATAGTTTATTCTTCACATTAACCTGTGCCATTTTCCATAGAGCAGACCTGTGCATAGCTACCCCCTGACATTTAAAACCTGCACTTATGCCCCACTAATTTCAGAATTAAATTTCAATCCTTTAGTCAAAATACCTGATTCTTAACATACTGTTTCCTACCAGGCCAGGTTCATGTTGGTTCATTTTGCATACCCTGCTACTGATCTACTGATTGTTGGTCAGATCACTAATAAGTGTTTCTTTTCTTTTCTTTTCTTTTTTGAATTATATACATCAGTATTTTATTTTTAATATTTTATTTTATTTTATTTTATTCTTTCAGTGTTCCAAGATTCATTGTTTATGCACCATACCCAGTGCTCCATTCAACATGTGCCCTCCTTAATACCCACCACCAGGGAGAGTAAATTATCATATGGTTTTACTGACTTGTGGAGCATAAGTAATAACATGAAGGACATTGGGAGAAGGAGGGGAGAAGTGAGTTGGGGGAAATAGGAGGGGGAGATGAACCATGAAAAACTGTAGATGCTGAGCTTGATGGTGAAGTAAGAAGTGTTTTTAATCATAGCAGCACAACTTCTAGTTTAATTAGTCTCTAAATTTCCTCCTCTGCTTTTTCTCCCTGGACTGATCAAAACCATTATCCCCCTGGAAGAACTCCAACAGCTCCTTCAAGGCTCAGTTCCATTATAAGCTTGTCTGTGGATTTTACTAACTCCGCTGAAAGAGTCAAATTTTTGAAGGCAGTTAAAAATAAATTAAAGAGGGTGCCTGGGTGGCTCAGTGGGTTAAGCCGCTGCCTTTGGCTCAGGTCATGATCCCAGGGTCCTGGGATCGAGCCCCGCATCGGGCTCTCTGCTCAGCAGGGAGCCTGCTTCCTCCTCTCTCTCTCTGCCTGCTTCTCTGCCTACTTGTGATGTCTCTCTGTCAAATAAATAAAAAATTAATTGATTAATTAATTAATTAAAGTCAACTTTTCTGGATACTTCTACAAATTTCCATGCAACATCATGATATCACATTTATTTATTTTTGCATCTCTCACTTCATTTACACAGTGAGTACCTTGAGAGAAGAAACAACTTCTTAGTCATTAATTTATTCCCAGAATAAACCTTAGTGTCTACATTTATTAATTGCTGAAAAAAAGTTTTTTAAATAACTGCAATACAAATGGTTGAATAACAATAAACAGATGCTCTCAACAATGAAAGAACAATCAATGAAAAAAGAGGAAAGACTACTGAGGAACGACATCCCTGTCATTAAGCACTACTCTGGAGAAGACTGATCAGGGAAAGATGGCTTAGTGTATTAAGAGTTTTGTCACAGAATCAAAGTCTTAATAGGCAGGATTTGGCATCACTAAACCCTCATTTACTTATTGTCCTCTTGGTGCCCCCAAAATAGCTATGGGTTGAAATGGTCCCTCCCACCATAAAACATGTGGCTCACCCAGGGATATCACAGAACACTGTGAGATCACTGACCCAGTTTCTGCCATGGATGATTGCTGAGGTTATAAGTTATGCCCCCAGGAAAGGAAGAGACATGGCCCCACTTATGAAGGCTCTGGAAGACACAATTATGTGTTCATATCACCTGAGATTAGAAGAGACATATGAGCAGAGGTATTTTAAATTTTTGTGGCTGTAAGGGTGAATTCCCATGAGTCTCATTAATGAAATATTCTTTTGTCTCACTTCCCTTAAGAGACTTGGTGCTCTGGAGCTAGGAGAGAAACACAGAATGCAACTAGTCCCAGTGTTGGTACTGGGACACAGCCTGGGCATTCCATGATTGTCTCTTATCTCATTAAACTATTTTATCCCACAAGGAGTTCTCCTTTCAATAAGAATCACACTAATAAGGCAAACTACCCTGTAATTCTTATTTGAAGGAGAGATTCCTTGTGTCTTCAATATTTTCTTTCTCCCATCCAGACACTCTTCTGTTGCCTCGTGATCATAGATCCACCAGCCACCACAGTGCTTCTCCTGTTGTCTTGCTTCTCCTTCCTCCTTTGTCCGCATCCCCTCCAACACATGTTGTTTCCTGTCTTGCTAATTTTGGCCATTCTAACTAGTGTAAGGTGATATCTCAATGTAGTTTTAATTTCAATCTCCCTGATGGCTAGTGATGATGAACATTTTTTCACGTGTCTAATAGCCATTTGTATGTCTTGATTGGAGAAGTGTCTGTCCATATATTCTGCCCATTTTTTAATTAAATTTATTTATTTTCAGCATAACAGTATTCATTATTTTTTCACCACACCCAGTGCTCCATGCAATCCATGCCCTCCATAATACCCACCACCTAGTACCCCAAACTCCCAAAACCCTGCCACTTCAAACCCCTCAGATTGTTTTTCAGAGTCCATAGTCTCTCATGATTCACTTCCCCTTCCAATTTCCCACAACTCCCTTCTCCTCTCTAACTCCCCATGTCCTCCATGCTATTTGATATGCTCCACAAATAAGTGAAACCATATGATAATTGACTCTCTCTACATGACTTATTTCACTCAGCATAATCTCTTCCAGTCCTGTCCATGTTGCTACAAAAGTTGGGAATTCATCCTTTCTGATGGAGGCATTACACTCCATAGTGTATATGGACCACGTTTTCCTTATCCATTTGTCCATTGAAGGGCATCTTGGTTCTTTCCATAGTTTGGCAACCGTGGCCCTTGCTGCTATAAACATTGGGGTACAGATGGCCCTTCTTTTCTGTATCTTTGGGGTAAATACCCAGGAGTGCAATTGCAGGGTCATAGGGAAATTCTATTTTTAATTTCTTGAGGAATCTCCACATTGTTCTCCAAAGAGGCTGCAACAACCTGCATTCCCACCAGCAGTGGAAGAGGGTTCCCCTTTCTCCACATCCCCTCCAACACATGTTGTTTCCTGTCTTGTTAATTTTCGCCATTCTAGCTGGTGTAAGGTGTTATCTCAATGTAGTTTTAATTTGAATCTCCCTGATGGCTAGTGATGATGAACATTTTTTTATGTGTCTGATAGCCATTTGTATGTCTTCATTGGAGAAGTCTCTGTTCATATCTTCTGCCCATTTTTTTATATGATTGCCTGTCTTGTGTGTGTTTAGTTTGAGGAATTCAGCTCAGCTTTCTAGAACTAAATCACTTTTTGCAAAATACATCTTTTTGTGACTTGCTAAAAAAAAAAAAAAAAAAAGGAATTCATTATAGATCCTGGATATCAACCTTTTGTCTGTACTGTCATGTGCAAATATCTTCTCCCATTCCGTGGGTTGCCTCTTTGTTTTCTTAACTGTTTCCTTTGCTGTGCAGAAGCTTTTGATTTTAATGAAGTCCCAAAATTTCATTTTTGCTTTTGTTTCCTTTGCCTTTGGAGACATATCTTGAAAGAACTTGCTGTGGCTGGTATCGAAGAGATTACTGCCTATGTTCTCCTCTAGGATTTTGATGGATTCCTGTCTCACATTGAGGTCTTTTATCCATTTTGAGTTTATCTTTGTGTACAGTGTAAGAGAATGGTCGAGTTTCATTCTTCTACATATAGCTGCCCAGTTTTCCCAGAACCAAGATGCCCTTCAATGGACGAATGGATAAGGAAGATGTAGTCACTATACACTATGGAGTATTATGCCTCCATCAGAAAGGACGAATACCCAACTTTTGTAGCAACATGGATGTGACTGGAAGAGATTTTGCTGAGTGAAATAAGTCAAGATGAAAGAGTCAATTATCATATGGTTTCACTTATTTGTGGAGCATAACAAATAGCATGAGGACATGGAGAGATAGAGAGGAGAAGGAAGTTGGGGGAAATTGGAAGGGGAGGTGAACCACGAGAGACTATGGACTCTGAAAAACAATCCGAGGGTTTTAAAAGGGCAGGGGGTGGGGGGTTGGGGTACCAGGTGGTGGGTATTATAGAGGGCACAGATTGCATGGAGCACTAGGTGTGGTGAAAAAATAATGAATACTGTTGTGCTGGAAATAAAAAATAAATTAAAAAAAAGAAATACAAATCATTGAAACAGGAGGAAGCTCAGAAATAAACTTGGTTCATAAGTTGAGTGATATTTGACAATAGTGCCAGGACAATTCAAATGTAAATGGACAGCCTTTTCAAGAAATGGTGCTGGGAAACCAGAATATCCACATGCAAAAAATGAGAGGGATCCTTCTATCCACCATATACAAACGTGACTCCAAATGGATCACAGACCTAACCACAAGAAATAAAACTGTAAGCACTTAGAAGAAAAAACTGATGTACATATCCATGACTGGATTTCTGACCAAGATTTCCTGGATAAAATGCCAAAGGCACAGTCAACTAAAGAAGAAAATTACTTCAGCAAAATTAAAAATATTTGTGCATCAAAGGGCAATATTACTCAAGTGAAAGGCAGCCAACAAGTGGAGAAAAGATTGGCAAAACACATATCTGATAATAGATTAACACCCAAATATTCAACAGCAAAAAAAAAAACTCAACTTTTAAAATACAATGCTTTTGTTTAAATTCCAGTTAGTTAAAGTACAATGTAATATTAGTTTCAGTTGAACAATAGAGTGATTCAACATTTCTTTAATTAAACATTAAAAAGACAAGGGGGAGGCAAGATGGCAACAGAACAGGGGATCTCATTTTATTTGGTCCCTAAAATTAAACTAGGTGTGTGTGAAACCATTCTGAACACACAAAAATTCATCTTGAGATGTAAGAAAATATATCTGGAGGTTGGGTGAGTCTGGTGGTGGGTATTATGGAGGGCACATACTGCATGGAGCACTGGGTGTGGCGCATAAACAATGAATTCTGGAACACTGAAAAGAAATTTAAAAAATAAAGAAAAATTTTTAAAAAAGAAAAAGAACATATATCTGGAATTCTACAAGCAGAAGAATGACTGCTTTTTGAAAGGTAGAAGGTGCTAAACGATGAAACTGTGGGGAAATATCAGAAAATAAATGGAGGGAGGAAGGAGCCTCCATAAGCTGGCTACCAGAAAGTGATATAACACTGGAGTGCAAAATTGGAACCCTTAGAAATCTGCTCCAGTGAGAGACATCCCTTTCTGAAACGGACCAAGGGAATGAATAGAGAAGAATTCTAGGTGGTTCATGTGGTCTCAGGATCCCAGGAGACAAAGAAAGAATGGGGATTCCTGAGCTGATAGAGTACACAAGCAGTGAAGTGGGAAAATTAGTTATGGTTAGTGAGCCCAGAAGTGACTCTCAGCACCGGTCACCATAAACTGTGAGCCAGGCCAATAGGGAGACTGGTCCTTGCTTGAGCACCCTGAAGAGGACTGGAACATGTGGACCACTTAACATCCCCTGGAGTTACAAAATGGCTGCCTGCATGCCTGGGCAACAGCTCTTGGTGTGGCAGTGGCCCTGGAAAGAACAGTGGGGTGGCATGTAGCTGTGACCTGAGTGTAATAGTGGAGAGAGGTGCACATAGGAGCTCACAACTGTGTGCAGTCAAAAAGACTGAAGTGTCGCTCATGGACCCCCAGGTATTTCTGCCTGGAGAGAATTCCAGTGGGAGCAAATCACAGCGGTCTGTGGGTTTGGTGCACACAGAAGTGGGGAGTTTAACCTGGAGGGCTTAATGAAGAAGGGGGGACCACAATCTTGGGGCTCTGGGACAGAGATCCCTGCACATCCATTTTTTGCTCTGACCCTCTGAAGAGACACGGAAAGTCACAAGGAAACACAACCCACAGGGAAGAAAAAAAAAATAAAAATAAATTTTAAAAAAATTGAATTAGGGGAAAAGATGGCGGGGAAGTAGGAGGAGGTGCCTTTTCAACCTGTACCCCAAAGTGAGCTGATTACCTACCAAAGAACTCCGATCACCCATGAAATCAGCCTGAGATCATAATTATACACATCTGGATCTCTACAGGGGCAGAAGACACCAGTGGGCAGGTAAAGCGGAGTGGGAATGGAGGACTGATATCAGAAGATAAACAAAAGGGGGAGGGAGCCACCAGAGGCAACCAGTTGGAAAGTAATACCCCAATAC
>NC_081558.1:10438090-10471851 GCF_022355385.1 Mustela nigripes | reverse complement strand
CTCCCTCCCAATCCCATCTTGTTTTATTTATTCTTCTTCTACCCACTTAAGCCTCCATGTTGCATCACCACTTCCTCATATCAGGGAGATGCATTTCTATTTTTTAAATTCCTCCTTTTTTTTAAATTTAGTTTAGTCTAGTTTATTCCTTTTTATTTTTATCTGCTAATATTCATATAGAGTTAAACTTCAAAGTAATCCCCTTTCCCCAATCAATAATACCCCTATAGGTAAACTAATTTTTAATCCCCTTTATCTTAGGAAAGTTGAGTCCTTAAACAAAGATATCAAGATACATCCAGGAAGAATCAAAACAACTTTTCTCACACACACTGAGAATTTATAACCACTCTTCCATCTTTTTCTTCCATCAGTGTTCTGTGTTTTTGTGTTTGTCCTGTTAGCATATAAATCTTCCACTAGGGGTTCTTTTGGACGAGGTTCTTCCTTTATTTGCGTATATATTTTTTTCTCTTTTCATATACTTTTATCAGTCTTTTTGTTTGTCGGGCTTTGTTTGTCTACAAAAAAGGTTTGGACTAAACCTTCTCTTTCATCGTCCCTTTCTTTCCTCTCTCTCTCTATCTCTCTCTCTTTTCTTCTTTTTCCTTTCTTTTGTCTCTCGTTTGGGTGGGGAATCCTGATTGCTCAGAAGTGTTCCAGGGTGCACCTTGACTGCACCCTGGAACAGTTGATACATCCAGCTACATCTGTTCGGTCATCTCCCACCAAAATGACAAGGAGGAGGAATGCCCAACAGAAGAAAACTATAGAGGATGACCTTCTGCAACAGAGCTACATAGACAATATGTCAGAAAGAGAATTCAGGCTAACAATTATCCAGGCAATAGCGAGGTTGGAGAAAGTCAAGGATGACCAAACAGAATTGATTGGGCCGAACTGAAAGCGACCAGACAGGATGTTCACAATGTTAGGGCGGAGCTTAAAGCTACCAGGGAGGAGGTTCACAATGCTCTCAATGAGTTCCATTCTAATTTAAACACTCTCAAAGCTAGAGTAACTGAGACAGAAGATAGAATTGGTGATCAGGAGGACAAACAGATAGAAAGGATCAGGACGAAGCCTGGAACAACAGAATCAGGGAAATAAATGACGCCATGAAGCGTTCCAACATCAGAAATATTGGAATCCCTGAAGGGGAGGAGAAAGAAAGAAGTCTAGAAGATATAGTGAAAAAAGTCATTCATGGAAATTTTCCCAATCTCGCGAATGGAACTAGCGTTCATGTACTACAGGCTGAACGGTCTCCACCCAAGATTATACACTCCAAAAAAACATCACAAATAAGTGACACCATATGATAATTGACTCTCTCTGCTTGAATTATTTCACTCAGCAGTGGGGTATTCATCCTTTTTGATGGAGGCATAATACTCCATAGTGTATAAGGACTACATTTTCCTTATCCATTCATCCATTGAAGGGCATCTTGGTTCTTTCCACAGTTTGGTGACCGTGGCCATTGCTGCTATAAACATTGGGGTACAGATGGCCCTTCTTTTCACGACATCTGTATCGTTGGGGTAAATACCCAGGACTGCAATTGCAGGGTCATAGGGAAGTTCTATTTTTAATTTCTTGAGGCATCTCCACACTGTTCTCCAAAGAGGCTGCACCAACCTGCATACCCACCAACAGTGTAAGAAGGTTCCCCTTTCTCCACATCCCCTCCAACACATGTTCTTTCCTGTCTTGTTAATTTTGGCCATTCTAACTGGCGTAAGGAGATATCTCAATGTGGTTTTAATTTGAATCTCCCTGAGGGCTAGTGATGATGAACATTTTTTCATGTGTCTGATAGCCATTTGTATGTCTTCATTGGAGAAGTCTCTGTTAAAAGAAAAAAAAATCACAACACCTGATAGTCAAATTGAGGAATTATAGTTGTAGGTAAAATCTCTTGAAAGCCACTAGGGCACAGAGGCTCCTTACTTACAGAGGAAAGCCTATCAGAATAACATCAGACCTGTCCACAGAGACCTGGCAAGCCAGAAAACGCTGGCAAGATATATTCAGGGTACTAAATGAGAAGAACATGAGGCCAAGAATACTTTATCCAGCAAGACTGACATTCAAAATGGATGGAGAAGTAAAGAGTTTCCAAGACTGGCAAAGCTTAAAAGACTATGCAACCACCAAGCCGACACTGCAGGAAATATTAAGGGGAGGGGGGTTCTATAAAAGAGGAAAAATCCTCAAAGAGCACTGAACAGAAATAAGGGGACAATCTACAGAAAGAAAGACTTCAAAGGTAACTCGATATCAATAAAAACGTATCTATCAATAATCCCTCTCAATGTGAATGGCCTAAATGCACCCATAAAATGGCACAGGGTTGCAGATTGGATAAAACGACAGGACCCATCCATATGTTGCTACAAGAGACACATTTTTTTTCATTTATTTATTTTCAGAGTAATAGTATCATTATTTTTACACCACACCCAGTGCTCCATGCAATTCGTGCCCTCTATAATACCCACCACCTGGTACCCCAACCTCCCACCCCCGCTGCCACTACAAACCCCTCAGATTGTTTTTCAGAGTTCATTGTCTCTCATGATTCACCTCCCCTTCCAATTTACCCCAACCCCCTTCTCTATAACTCCCCATGTCCTCCATGCTTTTTGTTATGCTCCACGAATAAGTGAAACCATATGATAACTGACTCTCTCCGGTTGACTTACTTCACTCGGCATAATCTCTTCCAGTCCCGTCCATGTTGCTACAAAATTTGGGTATTCATCCTTTCTGATGGAGGCATAATACTCCGTGCTGTATATGGACCATATCTTCCTTATCCATTCGACCATTGAAGGACATCTTGGTTCTTTCCACAGTTTGGCAACCGTGGCCAATGCTGCTATAAACATTGGGGTAAGGATGGCCCTTCTTTTCACAACATCTATATCTTTGGGTTAAATACCAAGGAGTGCAATTGCAGGGTCATAGGGAAATTCTATTTTTAATTTCTTGAGGAATCTCCAACTGTTCTCCAAAGAGGCTGCACCAAATTGCATTCCCACCAACAGTGAAAGAGGGTTCCCCTTCCTCCACATGCTCTCCAACACATGTTGTTTCCTGTCTTGCTAATTTTGGCCATTCTAACGAGTGTAAGGTGATATCTCAGTGTGGTTTTAATTTGAATCTCCCTGATGGCTAGTGATGATGAACATTTTTTCATGTGTCTGATAGCCATTTGTATGTCTTTATTGGAGAAGTGTCTGTCCATATCTTCTGCCGATTTTTTGATAAGATTGTCTGTTTTGTATGTGTTGAGTTTGAGGAGTTCATATAGATCCTGGATATCAACCTATTGTCTGTACTGTCATTTACAAATAACTTCTCCCGTTCCATGAGTTGCCTCCTTGTTTTCTTGACTGTTTCCTTTGCTGTACAGAAGCTTTTAATTTTCATGAAGTCCCAAAAGTTCATCTTCGCTTTTGTTTCCTTTGCCTTTGGAGACATATCATGAAAGTTGTTCTTGTGGCTGATATCGAAAAGATTACTGCCTATGTTCTCTTTTAGGATTCTGATGGATTCCTGTCTCACATTGAGGTCTTTTATCCATTTTGAGTTTATCTTTGTGTATAGTGTAAGAGAATGGTTGAGTTTCATTCTTCTACATTAGCTGCCCAGTTTTCCCAGCACCATTTATTGAAGAGACTGTCTTTTTTCCACTGTATATTTTTTCCTGTTTTGTCAAAGATTATTTAACCATAGAGTTGAGGGTTCATATCTTGGCTCTCTACTCTGTTCCACTGGACTATGTGCCTGTTTTTATGCCAGTACCATGCTGTCTTGGTGAACACAGCTTTGTAGTAAAGCTTGAAATCAGGTAATGTGATGCCTCTAGTTTTATTTTTGTTTTTCAACATCTCCTTAGTGATTCGGGGTCTCTTCTGATTCCATACAAATGACATGATTCTTTATATGGAAAACCCAAATACTCCACCCCCAAACTACTAGAACTCATACAGCAATTCAGCAACGTGGCAGGGTACAATGTCAATGTGCAGAAATCCGTGGCTTTCTGATACACTAACAATGAAAATACAGAAAGGCACATTAGAGAATCGATTCCATTTACTATAGCACCAAGAACCTGGAAAGAAACCTAACCAAAGAGGTAAACAATCTGTACTCGAGGAACTACAGAACACTCATGAAACTAATTGAAGAAGACACAAAAAGATGGAAGACCATTCCATGCTCTTGAATCGGAAGAATAAACATTTTTAAAATGTCTATACTGCCTAGAACAATCTATACTTTTAATGCTATCCAGATCAAAATTCCACCAGTATTATTCAAAGAGCTAGAGCGAATAATCCTAAAATTTGTATGGAATCAGAAGAGAGCCTGAATCACTAAGGAAATGTAGAAAAGACCCATTTTGAACCTAAAGATAGACCCAGCGATTCTAATATCAGATAAATTGGATTTTAAACTAAAGACTGTAGTCAGAGATACAGAAGGACACTACATAATCCTTAGAGGGACTATCCACCAAGATGATCTAACAATTATAAATATCTATGCTCCCAACATGGGAGCAGCCAACTACATAAGAAAACTGTTAATGAAGATAAAGAGTCATATTGATATGAATACATTAATAGTAGGAGATCTTAACGTGCCTCTCTCAGAAACAGACATATCATCGAAGTAGAAAATCAATAAAGAAACAAGAGCATTGAATAACACATTGGAACAGATGGACCTCATAGATATATACCGAATATTCCATCCTAAAACAACAAAATACTCATATTTCTCAAGTGCACATAGAACCTTCTCAAGAATAGACCACATACTGGGTCACAAATCAGGACTAAACCAATACCAAAAGACTAAGATGATTCCCTGCATATTCTCAGTTCACAATGCTTTGAAACTGGAGCTCAATCACAAAGAAAAGTTCAGAAGGAACTCAAACACCTGGAAGCTAAAGGCCACCTTGCTTAAGAATGCTTGGATCAATTAATAACAAAATCAAAGAAACACATCAACAATAATACAATAATAGTAGGGGACTTTAACAATCCCCTCACTGAAATGGACAGATCATCCAAGCAAAAGATCAGCAAGGAAATAAAGGCCTTAAACGACACACTGGACCAGATGGACATCACAGATATATTCAGAACATTTCATCCCATAGCAACAGAATACACATTCTTCTCTAGTGCACATGGAACATTCTCCAGAATAGATCACATCCTCGGTCCTAAATCAGGACTCAACTGGTATCAAAAGATTGGGATCATTCCCTGCATATTTTCAGACCACAATGCTCTAAAGCTAGAACTCAACCACAAAAGGAAGTTTGAAAAGAACCCAAATACGTGGAGACTAAACAGAATTCTTCTAAAGAATGAATGGGTCAACAGGGAAATTAAAGAAGAATTGAAAAAAATCATGGAATAATGATAATGAAAATACAACGGTTCAAAATCTGTGGGACACAACAAAGGCAGTCCTGAGAGGAAAATATATAGCAGTACAAGACTTTCTCAAAAACAAGAAAGGTCTCAAATACACAACCTAACCCTACACCTAAAGGAGCTGAAGAAAGAACAAGAAAGAAGCCCTAAGCACAGCAGGAGAAGGGAAATCATAAAGATCAGAGCAGAAATCAATGAAATAGAAACCAAAAAAACAATAGAACAAATCAACGAAACTAGGAGCTGGTTCTTTGAAAGAATTAATAAAATTGATAAACCCCTGGCCCGACTTATCAAAAAGAAAAGAGAAAGGACCCAAATAAAGAAAATCATGAATGAAAGAGGAGAGATCACAACTAACACCAAAGAAATACAAACTATTATAAGAACATACTATGAGCAACTCTATGCCAACAAATTTGACAATCTGGAAGAAATGGATGCATTCCTAGAAACATATAAACTACCACAACTGAACCAGGAAGAAAGAGAAAGCCTGAACAGACCCATAACCAGTAAGGAGATTGAAACAGTCATTAAAAATCTCCAAACAAACAAAAGCCCAGGGCCAGACGGCTTCCCGGAGGAATTCTACCAAACATTTAAAGAATAACTAATTCCTATTCTCCTGAAACTGTTCCAAAAAATAGAAATGGAAGGAAAACTTCCAAACTCATTTTATGAGGCCAGCATCACCTTGATTCCAAAACCAGACAAGGATCCCATAAAAAAAGAGAGCTATAGACCAATATCCTTGATGAACACAGATGTGAAAATTCTCACCAAAATACTAGCCAATAGGATTCAACAGTACATTAAAAGGATTATTCACCACGACCAAGTGGGATTTATTCCAGGGCTGCAAGGTTGGTTCAACATCCGCAAATCAGTCAATGTGATACAACACATCAATAAAAGAAAGAACTAGAACCATATGATACTCTCAATAGATGCTGAAAAAAGCATTTGACAAAGTACAGCATCCCTTCCTGATCAAAACTCTTCAAAGTGCAGGGATAGAGGGCAGATACCTCAATATCATCAAAACCATCTATGAAAAACCCACCGCAAATATCATTCTCAATGGAGAAAAACAGAAAGCTTTTCCGCTAAGGTCAGGAACACGGCAGGGAAGTCCATTATCACCACTGCTATTCAACATAGTACTAGAGGTCCTAGCCTCAGCAATCAGGCAACAAAAGGAAATTAAAGGCATCCAAATCGGCAAAGAAGAAGTCAAATTATCACTCTTCGCAGATGATATGATACTATATGTGGAAAACCCAAAAGACTCCACTCCAAAACTACTAGAACTTGTACAGGAATTCAGTAAAGTGTCAGGATATAAAATCAGTGCACAGAAATCAGTTGCATTTCTCTACACCAACAACAAGACAGAAGAAAGAGAAATTAAGGAGTCAATCCCATTTACAATTGCACCCAAAACCATAAGATAACTAGGAATAAACCCAAACAAAGAGGCACAGAATCTATACTCAGAAAACTATAAAGTACTCATGAAAGAAATTGAGGAAGACACAAAGAAATGGAAAAATGTCCCATGCTCCTGGATTGGAAGAATAAATATTGTGAAAATGTCTATGCTACCCAAAGCAATCTACATATTTAATGCAATTCCTATCAAAGTACCATCCATCTTTTTCAAAGAAATAGAACAAATAATTCTAAAATTTATATGGAACCAGAAAAGACCTCGAATAGCCAAAGGGATATTGAAAAAGAAAGCCAAAGTTGGTGGTATCACAATTCCGGACTTCAAGCTCTATTGCAAAGCTGTCATCATCAAGACAGCATGGTAATGACACAAAAACAGACACATAGATCAACGGAACAGAATAGAGAGCCCAAAAATAGACCCTCAACTCTATGTTCAACTAATCTTTGACAAAGCAGGAAAGAATACCCAATGGAAAAAAGACAGCCTCTTCAATAAATGATGCTGGGAAAATTGGACAGCCACATGCAGAAAAATGAAATTGGACCATTTCCTTACACCACACACGAAAATAGACTCAAAATGGATGAAGGACCTCAATGTGCGAAAGGAATCCATCAAAATCCTTGAGGAGAACACAGGCAGCAACCTCTTTGACCCCAGATGCAGCAACATCTTCCTAGGAACATCACCAAAGGCAAGGGAAGCAAGGGAAAAAATGAACTATTGGGATTTCATCAAGATCAAAAGCTCTTGCACAGCAAAGGAAACAGTTAACAAAATCAAAAGACAACTGACAGAATGGGAGAAGATATTTGCAAACGACGTATCAGACTAGGACTAGTGTCCAAAATCTATAAAGAACCTATCAAACTCAACACACAAAGAACAAATAATCCAATCAAGAAATGGGCAGAGGACATGAACAGACAATTCTGCAAAGAAGACATCCAGAAGGCCAACAGACACATGAAAAAGTGTTCCATATCACTCGGCATCAGGGAAATACAAATCAAAACCACAATGAAATATCACCTCACACCAGTCAGAATGGCTAAAATCAACAAGTCAGGAAATGACAGATGCTGGCGAGGATGCAGAGAAAGGGGAACCCTCCTACACTGTTGATGGGAAGGAAAGCTGGTGCAGCCACTCTGGAAAACAGCATGGAGGTTCCTCAAAATGTTGAAAATAGAACTGCCCTATGACCCAGCAATTGCACTACTGGGTATTTACCCTAAAGATACAAACGTAGTGATCCAAAGGGGCACGTGCACCCGAATGTTTATAGCAGCAATGTCCACAATAGCCAAACTATGGAAAGAACCTAGATGTCCATCAACAGATGAATGGATCAAGAAGATGTGGTATATATACACAATGGAATACTATGCAGCCATCAAAAGAAATGACAAGATGGATGGAACTAGAGCGTATCATGCTTAGCGAAATAAGTCAAGCAGAGAAAGACAACTAGCATATGATCTCCCTGGTATAAGGAAGTGGTGATGCAACATGGGGGCTTAAGTGGGTAGGAGAAGAATCAATGAAACAAGATGGAATTGGGAGGGAGACAAACCATAAGTGACTCTTAATCTCACAAAACAAACTGAGGGTTGCTGGAGGGAGGGGGTTTGGGAGAAGGGGGTGGGATTATGGACATTGGGGAGGGTGTGTGCTTTGATGAGTGCTGTGAAGTGTGTAAACCTGGCGAGTCACAGACCTGTACCCTGGGGATAAAATATATGTTTATAAAAAATAAAAAATTAAAAAAAAAAAGAATGCTTGGATCAACCAGGAGATCAAGGAAGAACTGAAACAATTCATGGGAACCCATAAGAATGAAGACACTTTGGTTAAAAACCTATGGGATACAGCAAAGGCGGTCCTAAGGGGGAAATACATAGCCATCCAAGCCTCCCTCAAAAAAATTGAAAAATCCAGAACACACCAGCTGTCTCTACACCTTAAAGAACTGGAGAATCAATAACAAATCAAACCAACTCCACATATAAGAAGGGAAATCATCAAAATTAGAGCTGAGATCAATGAGGTAGAAACCAAAGATACAGTACAACATATCAATGAAACTAGAAGTTGGTTTTTTGAAAGAATCAATAAGATTGATAAGCCACTAGCTACACTAATCCAAAAGAAAAGAGAAAAAGCCCAAATTCATAAAATTATGAATGAAAAGGGAGAGATCAAAACTAACACCAAGGAAGTAGAAACAATAATCAGAAGATATTATCAACAGTTATATGCCAATAAGCTTAGCAACCTTGATGAAATTGATGCATTCCTGGATATGTGCTTTGGTGAGTGCTGTGAAATGTGTAGACCTGGTGATTCACAGACCTGTACCCCTGGGGATAAAAATATATTATATGTTTATAAAAAATTTAAAAATTTAAAATTTAAAAAAAAAAAAGAATAGAAAAAGAAAGCCAGAGTTGTTGGCATCACAATTCCGGACTTTAAGCTCTATTACAAAGCCAGCATCATCAAGACAGTATGGTGCTGGCACAAAAACAGACACGTAGATCAATGGAACAGAATAGAGAGCCCAGAAATAGACCCTCAACTCTATGGTCAACTAATCTTCGACAAAGCAGGAAAGAATGTCCAATGAAAAAAACACAGCCTCTTCAATAAATGGTGTCAGGAAAACTGGACAGCCACATGCAGAAAAATGAAATTGGACCATTTCCTTACACCACACACGAAAATAGACTCAAAATGGATGAAGGACCTCAATGTGAGAAAGGAATCCATCAAAATCCTTGAGGAGAACACAGGCAGCAACCTCTTCGATCCCAGATGCAGCAACATCTTCCTAGGAACATCGCCAAAGGCAAGGGAAGCAAGGGGAAAAATGAACTATTGGGATTTTATCAAGATCAAAAGCTTTTGCACAGCAAAGGAAACAGTTAACAAAACCAAAAGACAACTGACAGAATGGGAGAAGATATTTGCAAACGACATATCAGATAAAGGGCTAGTGTTCAAAATCTATAAAGAACTTATCAAACTCAACACCCAAAGAACAAATAATCCAATCAAGAAATGTGCAGAAGACATGAACAGACATTTCTGCAAAGAAGACATCCAGGTGGCCAACAGACACATGAAAATGTGCTCCACATCTCTCGGCATCAGAGAAATACAAATCAAAACCACAATGAGATATCACCTCACATCAGTCAGATTGGCTAAAACTAACAAGTCAGGAAATGAAAGATGCTGGCGAGGATGTGGAGAAAGGGGAACCCTCCTACACTGTTGGTGGGAATGCAAGCTAGTGCAACCACTCTGGAAAACAACATGGCTGTTCCTCAAAATGTTGAAAATAGAACTACTTTTTGACCCAGCAATAGCTCTACTGGGTATTTACCCTTAACATACAAACGTAGTGATCCGAAGGGGCACATGAACCCAAATGTTTTTAGCAACAATGTCCACAATAGCCAAACTATGGAAAGAACCTAGATGTCCATCAACAGATGAATGGACAAAGAAGATGTGGTATATATACACATGGAATACTATTCAGCCATCAAAAGAAATGAAATCTTGCTGTTTGCGATGACGTGGATGGAATTAGAGGGTATCATGCTTAGCGAAATAAGTCAAGCGGAGAAAAACAACTATCATATGGTCTCCTTGATATGAGGAAGTGGTGATGCAACATGGGGGGTTAAAGGGGTAGGAGAAGAATAAATGAAACAAGATGGGATTGGGAGGGAGACAAACCATAAGTGACTCTTAATCTCACAAAACAAACTGAGGGTTGCTGGGGGAAGTGGTTGGGAGAAGAGGGGTGGGGTTATGGACATTGGGGAGGGTATGTGCTATGGTGAGTGCTGTGAAGTGTGTAAACCTGGCGAGTCACAGACCTGTACCCCTGGGGATAAAAAATATGTGTTTATTAAACAAAATAAAAAATTATTTTAAAAAGCTAGGGTAACTGAGACAGAAGATAGAATTGGTGATCAGGAGGACAAACAGATAGAGAGAAAGGATCAGAAGGAAGCCTGGAACAAACAGCTTAGAAACCATGGAAACAGAATTAGAGAAATAAATGATGCCTTGAAATGTTCCAATGACAGAATTATTAGAATCCTTGAGGGAGAGGAGAAAGAAAGAAGACTAAAAGGTATAGTTGAACAAATTCTACATGAAACTTTTCCCAATGTGGCGAATGGAACCAGCGTTCATGTGCTAGAGGTAGAAAGGTCTACCCCCAAAATCATAGAACCTAGAAAGGCCTCAAGACACCTGATACTGAAAATTATGAATCATAATTGTAGACAGGAGCTCTTGAAAGCAGCCAGGACAAAGAAATTCCTTATGTACAGAGGAAAGCCAATCAAAATAATGTCAGACCTGTTCACAGAAACCTGGCAAGCCAGAAAGGGCTGGCAAGACATATTCAGGGCAATAAATGAGAAGAACATGCAGGCAAGAATACTTTCTCCAGTGAGACTGATATTCAAAATGGATGGAGAGATAAAGTGTTTCCAGGACAGGCAAGGTTTAAGAGAGCATGTGACCACCAAGCCCACACTAAAGGAAATATTAATGGGGGGTTCTATAAAACAGGAAAAATCCTAAGAAAATCATTGAACAGAAATATATGGAGACAATCTATAGAAACAAAGACTTCACAGGTAACATGAGGTCAATAAAAACGTATCTCTCAATAATCACTCTCAATGCGAATGGCCTAAATGAGCCCATTAAATGACACAGGGTTGCAGACTGGATAAAACGACTAGACCCATCCATATGTTGTCTAAAAGAGACTCATTTTGAACCTAAGGATTTACCGAGACTGAAAGTGAAGGGTTGGAGAAGCATCTTTCATGCCAATGGGCCTCAAAAGAAGGCTTGGGTATTGATTCTCATATCAGATAAATTAGATTTTAAACTAAAGACTAGTCAGAGATACAGAAGGACACTACATCATTCTTAAAGGGACTATCCACCAAGAAGATCTAACAATTGTAAATACTTGTGTCCCCAGTATGGGAGCAGCCAATTACATAAGAAAACTGTTAATCAAGATAAAGATTCATATTGATATGAATACATTAAGAGTAGGAGATCTTAACATGCCAATCTCAATAATAGACAAATCATCCAAGCAGAAAATCAATAAAGAAACAAGAGTATTGGGGTGCCTGGGTGGCTCAGTGGGTTAAATTCTCTACCTTCAGCTCAGATCATGATCCCAGAATCCTGGGATCGAGCCCCACATTGGGCTCTCTGCCGCAGGAAGCCTACTTCCTCCTCTCTGCTTGCCTCTCTGCCTACTTGTGATCTCTGTCGGTCAAATAAATAAATAAAATAGTTTTTAAAAAAAGAAACAAGACTATTGAATAACACATAGGACAAGATAAACCTCATAGATATATACAGAACATTCCACCCTAAAACAACAGAATACTCATTCTTCTTGAGTGCACATGAAACCTTCTCCAGAATAGACCACACACTGGGTCAAAAATCAAGGCTCAACCAATACCAAAAGATTGAGATTATTCCCTGCATATTTTCAAATCACAATGCTTTGAAACTGGAGCTCAATCACAAGGAAAAGTACAGAAGGAACTCAAACACCTGGAAGCTAAAGACCACCTTGCTTAAGAATGCTTGGATCAACCAGGAGATCAAAGAAGAACTGAAACAATTCATGGAAACCAATGAGAATGAAGACACTTTGGTCCAAAACCTCTGGGATACAGCAAAGGCAGTCCTAAGGAGGAAATACATACTCCACACACAAGAAGGGAAATAATAAAGATTAGAGCAGAGATCAATGAGATAGAAACTAGAGATACAGTAGAATGCATCAAGATATTTCTGCATGTCCATGCTCATAGTAACATGATTCATATTAGGTAAGATGTGGAAGGAATTCAAATGTCCATCAATGGATAACCATAATGGTATATACAAATGCAATGGAATATTATCAAGCCTTAAAAAGGAAGGAAAATTCTGTCAGATGCTACAACATGGATGAGCCTTGAGGATAATATCTTAAATGAAATAAACCATTGCAAAAAGACAAAGGCTACATGATCCAAATTATACGTGGTATCTAAAATAGTCAAATTCATAGAAACAGAAGATAGGGTGGTGATTTCCAGGGGGCTAGAAGAGGGGATTATGGGGAATTATTGTTTAACGGGTTGAGAATTTCAATTTTACAAGATGTAAAAGTTCTGGAGACCCATTAAACAACACCATAAATATATACAAAATAACTGAACTGTAAGCTTTAAAAATGTTAAAAAGGTAAGAAAAATGTATCAAATTGTGTATTTTAAACATGTGAATTTTATTATATATCAATAATACCTCAATAAAGCTATTATAAAAAGATATAACCACAAAAGGAAATGTTACTAAGTTAGGCTTTATTAAGATGGAGAATTTCTTCTATTCATGAGAAAGAGATAGTTCACAATACCAATATCCTCCAAACGACTCCAGAATATATGAAGAACTTTCACAAACAGAAAAGAAACACAACCAAAATGAGAGTGGGGAAAAAAAATTGAGTGTCTCAAAGGAGGCTATGCAAATGATCAGTATGTGTAACATAATTAGCCATCAAAAAAGTGCAAATAAAAACCACAAAGAACCCTAAATGGGAAGAAGTTTCATGTATTTAATCTCAAAACAGGAAAAGGCCACAAATAAGAAAAAATGGTGAAATCGAGATAAAGTCTGTATGTTCATGTAACATACTTCTCACAGTTTTAATGTTAATTTCCTATTTGTACCAAATGTGTCATTGTTATGTAAGATGCTAACATAGGAAAAGCTAAGTGAAGAGCATATGGGAATTTTCTACACTACTCGTGCAACTTTTCTAGAAATCGAAAATTATTCCAAAATAATGTCTATAACTTAGAAATTATAAAAATGAGAAAGCACTACGCACCCTCTATATACCTTCTGGAATAGCTCAAATTTTAGACAAGAAAAGTAGTAAGCATTATGGGTTAATGTGGACCCTTAAACTCCTGCAGTGATGATGGAAACATAAACTGGTAGGACCACTTTATAAAGTGTTTAGCAATGTTACCCAATTATATGTAACCTGTGACCCATCATTTCATTCTTATGAATCCCCCAAAATTGAGTGACTGAGTGCATCAAAAGTTTACAGGAATGTTTATGGAAGTTTGATTTATAATAACAAAAAAAAAAACTGGAAATAACCAAAATGTTCATGAAGAGTAAAATGAATAAATAAATTATAGGGTTTTTATACAATGGAATACTACTCAGCAATTTAAAAAAAAAAAAAAAAAGAGCAAACTGGGATGCCTGGGTGGCTCAGTCAGTTTACCACCAATCCTCAGGTCAGGTCGTGATCTCAGGATCCTGGGATGGAGTCCCACATGGCTCCCTTCTCAGCAGGGAGTCTGCTTCTCCTCTACCTCTGCCACTCCCCATGCTTGTGCTCTCTTAAATGGTCTCCCTCTTTCAAACAAATAAATAAAATATTTTTTTAAAAAGGTTTAAAAATAGGGAACATTAATCTATGGCCTCAGAAATCAAAATAGGAGTGACTTTTGTGGGGAAAAAAGAGAGAAATTGGACATATTTCTTAGAAGCCATAATTCATTAAAATTAACCCAAAAAAGATAAAGAAAATTTACAGCCCCATGATTTTTTTCCAGCTTTATGGAGGTATAACTGACAAAGGAAATGTGTATATATCTAACATATACAAAGTGATGTTTTGATATAAGTATACATTGTGAAATGCTCGCCACAATCAAGCTAATTAACATAAACATAACTCACATGGTTCTTTTTTCTTTGGTAAAAAAAAAAAAATCAAGATCTCCTCTATGAGCAAGTATCTAGAACACAATGCAGTATTGTTAATTATACTTGCCATGCTGTATATTAGATCACCAGGACTTACTCATCTGCATAATGGAAGTCCTATACACTTTAACAAGCATTTCTCCTTTGCCCCTCCTGCCAGACCCTGCAAACCACTTGCCTAACGTCTGCTTCTCAGAGATCAACATTTTTAAATTCAACATATAAGTGAGATCGTGCAGTATTTGTCTTTCTGTGTCTGGCTTACTTCACTTAGCATATTGTCCTCCAGGTTCATCCACATTGTTACAAATAACAGGATTTCTTTCAACTCTAACACTGAATGACATTCCATTGTGTGCATGTGTGTGTGTGTGTGTGTGTGTGTGAGAGAGAGAGAGAGAGAGAGAGAAAGAGAGTGAGTGTGTGTACATACAAATATACATATATATCCATATTTTCTTTATCCATTTATCCATCGATGGACACATGGTTGTTTCCATATCTCGACTATTGTGAGTCATGCTGCAATAAACATGACACTACAGATATCTCTTTGAGATACTGACATCGTTTGGGATACATATGCAAAAATTATATTGCTGAATCATATGGTAGCTATACATTTTTCAAATTATTATACAGTTTTTCATAAAAGCTGTACAACTTTATTATACAGTTTTTCATAAAAGCTGTACAAATTTATGTTCCCAACAGTGTTCTCTTTTTCTCTGCATCCTTGCAACACATGTTATCATTTGTCTTTTTTTTAATTTCTATTTATTTTTTAAAATTCTTCTCAGTGTTTCAGAATTCATTGTTTATGCACCCCACCCAGTTCTCCATGCAATACATGCCCTCCATAAACCCGCCACCAGACTCAGCCAACCTCCCACTGCCCTCACCTCTAAAACTCTCAGTTTGTTTCTGAGTCCACTACCTCTCACGGTTCATATCCCCCTCCAATTTCCCCCAACTGACTTCTCCTCTCTATCTCCCCATGTCCTCCGTGTTATTTCTTATGCTCCAAAAATAAGCAAAACCATATGATAATTGACTCTCTCTGCTTGAATTATTTCACTCAGCATAATTTCTTCCAGTCCTGCCATGTTGATAAAAAAGTTGGGTATTCATCCTTTCTGTTGGAGGCATAATATTCCATAGTGTATATGGACTATACCTTTCTTATTCATTCGTCCATTAAAGGGCCTCTTGGTTCTTTCAACAGTTTGGCGACCATGGCTATTGCTGCTATAAACATTGGGGTACCAATGGCCCTTCTTTTCTCTACATCTGTATCTTTGAGGAAAATACCCAGTAGTGCAATTGCAGGTCATAGGGAAACTCTATTTTTAATTTCTTGAGGAATCTCCACACTGTTTTCCAAAGTGGCTGCACCAACTTGCATTCCCACCAACAGTGTAAGAGGGTTCCCCTTTCTCCACATCCTCTCCAACACACATTGTTTACTGTCTTGCTAATTTTGGCCATTCTAACTTGTGTAAGGTGGTATCTCAATGTGGTTTTGATTTTAATCTCCCTGATGCCTGGTGATGATGAATATTTTTTTCATGTGTCTGTTAGCCATTTGTATGTCTTCTTTGGAGAAGGGTCTGTTAATGTCTTCTGCCCATTTTTTGACATGATTATCTGTTTTTTGAGTGTCGAGGTTGAGGAGTTCTTTATAGATCTTGAGTATCAGCCCTTTGTCTGTATTGTCATTTGCAAATATCTTCTCCCATTCCATTATGTAGACAATCTGTAAAAGCAAATACTTCACAGGTAACATGATGTCAATAAAAACGTCTCTCTCAATAATCACTCTCAATGTGAATGGTCTAAATGCACCTGTAAAATTGCACAGGGTTACAGATTGGATAAAACAACAGGACCCATCCATATATTGTCTACAAGAGACCCTTTTTGAACCTAATGATACATCCAGACTGAAAGTGAAGGGATGGAGAAGCATCTTTCATGCCAATGGGCCTCAAAAGAAGGCTGGGGTAGTGATTTTCATATCAGATAAATTAGATTTTAAAGTGAAGACTGTAGTCAGAGATCATTCTTAAAGGGTTTGTCCACAAAGAAAATCTAAAAACTGTAAATATTTATGCTTCCAATATGGGAACAGCCAACTACATAAAACAACTGTTAATCAAGATAAAGAGTCATATTCATATGAATAATTAATAGTAGGGGATCTTAACATGCCACTCTCAGTAATAGGCCAATCAAGGAGAAAATCAAGAAACAAGAGCATTGAACGTATGTTGGACCAGAAGGATCTCATAGATATATACGGAACATTCCACCCTAAAACAACAGAATACTCATTCTTCTCAAGTGCACATCGAAACGTCACAATAAACCATGAACTGGGTCACAAATCAGGGCTCAACTGATACCAAAAGATTGATATTATTCCCTGCATATTCTCAGACCAAAACAATTTGAACTGGAACTCAACCACAGGGAAAAGTTCAGAAGGAATTCAAACACCTGGATGCTAAAGACCACCTTGCTCAAGAATGTTTGGATCAGCTGGTGTGTATTCTGGATTTTTCCTTTTTTTTTTTTTTTTTGAGGGAGGCTTGGATGACTATGTATTTCCCCCTTAGGATGGCCTCTGCTGTATCTCATAGGTTTTGGATCGAAGTGTCTTCATTCTCAATGGGGTCCATGAATTGTTTAAGTTATTCTTTGATCTCCTGGTTGACCCACACATTCCTAAGCAAGGTGGTCTTTAGCTTCCAGGTGTTTGACTTCTTTCAAAACTTTTCCTTGTGGTGAGTTCCAGTTTCAAAGCATTGTGATCTGAGAATATCCAGAGATCAACCAGGAAATCAAACAACTTAAACAATTCATGGACACCAATGAGAATAAAGACACTTCAGTCCAAAACCTATGGGATACATCAAAGGCAGTCCTAAGGGGGAAATACATAGCCATCCAAGCCTCTCTCAAAAAAATTGAAAAATCCAGAATACACCAGCTGTCTTTACACCTTCAAGAACTGGAGAATCAACAACAAATTAAGCCAACCCCACACACAAGAAGGGAAATAATCAAGATTAGAGCAAAGATCTAGGAGATAGAGACTAGACAGACAGTAGAATGCATCAACGAAACTAGGAGCTCGCTTTTTGAAAGAATCAATAAGATCGATAAACCATTTGCCAAACTAATTCAAAAGAAAAGAGAGAGGACCCAAATTAATACAATTATGAATGAAAAGGGAGATATCCCAACTAACACCAAGGAAATAGAAACAATCCTCAGAAATTATTATCAACAGTTATATGCATTTAAGTTAAGTACCTAGATGAAATAGATGCATTCCTGGAAAACTATAAACTCCCAAAATTGAACCAGGAAGAAATTGACAACTTGCATAGACTGATATCTAGTAACAAGATTGAAGCAGTGTTCAAAAACCTCCCAAGAAACAAAAGCCCAGGAGCTGACGGATTCCTTGGAGAACTCTACCAAACTTTCAAAGAAGAAATAACACCTATTCTCCTGAAGCTGTTTCAAAAAATTGAAGCAGAAGGAAAACTTCCAGACTCTTTCTATGAAGCCAGCATTACCCTGATCCCCAAACCAGGCAAAGACCCTACCAAAAAGTAAAACTTCAAACCTGTATCACTGATGAATATGGATGCTAAGATTTTCAGCAAGATCCTAGCTAATAGGATCCAACAGCACATTAAAAAGATTATCCACCATGACCAGGTGGGATTCATCCCTGAGTTGCATCCCTCAACATTTGCAAATTAATCATGTGATAGAACAAATCATTAAGAGAAGAGAGAAAAACCACATGGTCCTCTCAATTGATGCAGAAAAAGCATTTGACAAGACACAGCATCTGTTCCTGATTAAAATGCTTCAAAGTATAGGGATAGAGGGAACATCCTCAACTTCATAAAAGCAGAGAAGAAATTCCAGTGGAAAAAAGACAGTCTCTTCAATAAATGGTGCTGGGAAATTTAGACAGCTATTTATAGAAGAATGAAGCTTGATCATTCTGTTACACCATACACAATGATAAACTAGAAATGGATAAAAGATCTCAGTGTGAGGCAGGAATCTATCAATATCCTAGAAGAGAACATAGGCATTAACCTCTTGGACATCAGCCACAGCAACTTCTTTCAAGACATGTCTCCAAAGGCAAAGGAAACAAAAGTGAAAATGAACTTCTGGGACTTCATCAAGATAAAAAGCTTCTGCACAGCAAAGGAAACATTTTAAAATGAAGTTTAAAAATAAATAAATAAAAATTTTTAAAAGAAATTTTTTAACAATCAAATATGTAGTTATATAATTTGTCAATGAAAAGCTATCTTAAGTAAATATTTTAAGTCATTTAAGTGGAATATCAAATCAGGTATATTTATCTTGGAAGTATAATTTGGGGACAACTCAGTAATTTTAAGGAACCTCAAAAAAAACAAAAAAAATTAATAAGGGTAAAATAATGGTGAAATAATGGGAATACCAAACATTTGCATGATTAACTTTCACAAAGGAAGATATGAAGAATGTTCTTTGTTAGGTATTTCCAGTAGACCACATAATGTGTCACCATTTTTTTAACATCTTAATTTTATTTTTTTTCTCAGTGTTCCAAGATTCATTGTTTATACACCACATCCAGTGGTCCATGCTTTACCTCTCTTATTTCATTGAATAATCCCAACAATAAGTATTTTCAATTTACAAAAACCTTAAGGAGTATATGTGCCTGGTATCATATAACTAGTAACTATAAATTTGGCAGCCTTCCCACCTCTAGCCATTCTTGTTTGATTGGAGTCACTAGAGTCAAAGCAATAAGGAAAATTAAGAATGAAGAAGAGTAACCTATATGGCTCAAACCTCAGGTTGTAGAAAGTACTCAGTGATATTAGCCAGGCAGTGGTCTTATTCAATAATTCTGAACTGCAGCATTGGCGAGGGACCAGCAGATTTACTCTTCTAGAAAGACCCTCTAAATAGATTCACCATCACTCACTCTCATCATTAGAAATTAAGAAACATCAGCAAGGAGGTTGGCAGTGCAATGGTAATACCAGGCAAAGAATAAAAATCAGAATAAACATCATCACTAGCCATCAGGGAGATTCAAATTAAAACCACATTGAGATACCACCTTACACCAGTTAGAATGGCAAAAATTAGCAAGACAGGAAACAACGTGTGTTGGAGGGGATGTGGAGAAAGGGGAACCCTCCTACATTGTTGGTGGGAATGCAAGTTGGTGCATCCACTTTGGAGAACAGTGTGGAGATTCCTCAAGAAATTAAAAATAGAGCTTCCCTATGACCCTGCAATTGCACTACTGGGTATTTACTCCAAAGATATAGATGTCGTGAAAAGAAGGGCCATCTGTACCCCAATGTTTATAGCAGCAATGGCCATGGTCACCAAACTGTGGAAAGAACCAAGATGCCCTTCAACGGATGAATGGATAAGGAAGATGTGGTCCATATACAGTATGGAGTATTATGCCTCCATCAGAAAGGACGAATACCCAACTTTTGTAGCAACATGGATGGGACTCGAAGAGATTATGCTGAGTGAAATAATTCAAGCAGAGAGAGTCAAGTATCATATGGTTTCACTTATTTGTGGAGCATAGCAAATAGCATGGAGGACAAGGGGAGATGGAGAGGAGAAGGGAGTTGAGGGAAATTGGAAGGGGAGGTGAACCATGAGAGACTATGGACTGTGAAAAACAATCTGAGGGTTTTGAAGGGGCGGAGGGTGGGAGGTTGGGGGAACCAGGTGGTGGGTATTAGAGAGGGCACGGATTGCATGGAGCACTGGGTGTGGTGCAAAAACTATGAATACTGTTATGTTGAAAATAAATTTTAAAAAAAAGAAATTATGGTTTTCATGCTTGTTCAGGATATATTTCTTATTTTTTACTGGTAAATTATTATATACCCACAATGATATTGGGCCAAGAACTTTAGTACCTGTAAGAAAGTTGTTGATTTTTCCAAGGAAACAATTATATATATAAATATTTATTGATATATTTATATATTTACAATATTATATTTGTATGTTCTCCAAAAACTTAAAAAATGCAAGATGAACTTGAAACAAGAGTTTAAAATAACACATTTAGGAATTAAATTTGTCCTTTTTTGCCTTTGCAAAAAAAAATTTTAAAAGCAGAACAGGGAGATCTGATAAGTTTAAATTGGTGGGGAAAAGGGGAAGAAAGAATTCAGGCTAGTTGTTTGCCAAGTCAGTTCTTCTAGGGTACATATTTTCTTCAACAGGAAATATTATTAGCACACATCTCAAGATCAAATTCCCCCACTGCTGAGGCTTCATGTTTCTGTACCATGAGGGGCAGGAATTTTGCATTTCATTCAGGTAGGTAGAATTGTGAGACTCTCCAACTAAAACCATTTTAGTGTTCTCTGTGCCTTTAGATAAATGCCTTTTTCCTCTGTTGATTCACAGCTTGTTCTTGCACTATTCTTCAGAAGGATTATAACCAAAAAAGGCTTTTTTTTTCAAGAATGAAATGGTTTGAATTTGCAGCCAAGGGAAAATGTGGGGCTTATTTTGGCATTTCTCAATTTATGATTATATTTTTTGTTATTAATACCTATAAATAATTTTGTTCTTAGAATAAATCATATGAAATAATATGGTATCTGTAATTTGCTCCCAAATTATCCAGTGGGGTCAGAGACTGAGTAAAGGTTTAGATAAAGTAAAATGACCATAATTTTATGATTATTGTAGCAGGGTAATTAATACACAAAGGTTGACTTCACTGTTTTTCTACATTTTACTGTGTTTGGAATTTTCTATTAAACTGAAAAATATTGTATTATGTTATGTTAGTCATTATACAATACCTCATTAGTTTTTGAAGTACTGAAAAAAAATTAAAATAAAGATCAAGTTGCACAAAGTCACAGAGCCAATGAGTGGCAGAACCAAAATTCAAATTTAATTACATTCAACTCCAAGACCAGGGGTGTACTCTCAGGCCAGCTTGGAAGTGAAAATGGATTTAAGCCACTTCAAAAGAAGAAAGATCCTGACTGTAAAAAACTAGTATCTGAATAAAGACAGACAGATCTGAAATTTTCTTCATAACAGGTATGTCATAAAATGGATGGGAAAAGAGGTTCTAAAGCCTGTGTCTATTACTTTCCATCTGTGCAGATTTTGATCCCTATACCAAAAGCCTGCTACTATCAATTCCTCAGGGGACTTCTGGAAGATAAAAGGGAGAGAAAACGTGTGCCCCTCTAGGTCCTCTGGGAAAGTCTAGGATACTGTCCAGAAGGAAACACTGGACTGCTCTAAAGCCATGGAGTCATAAGGGAGCGTTGCCTTAACCAGGTTGTAGCAGCTATTTCTGTGGATCGTTTAAATATCATTTCTCAACCATACTTACCTTCTCTCTCTGTTCTAGGGCTTTGTGTCCTGTTAATATCACTGGGAACTATTTCTCACAAGAACATAAGTGAGTATGTGCAACAAACCCCTCCATAACCTGAAGCTGAGGAAAGGGACTTCACACTAGCAAAGGTCTTTTCTTGGGAATAGTCTTGTTCAGCTTTGAGAATTTGACCCTGTTTCTCCCCCAAACTTTGAAGACAATTCCTTGTATGATGACAGGCATTGCATCCTTCTCTTCCTTCCATCTCCTATTCTCATCTGGGAGTTGGCATCTTCTGAGGGCCTTCAAATCCCTATATCTATTCTCCACAGCTCTCTGTGCTTGATGCCCACAGAATGCCCACTCTACCAATGGCACTTCCTGCCACTGTGATCCTGGATTCCCTTCTCTGTCTGGAGAGGTCATCTTTAGCACCCCCTCGGAGGTCTGTACAGGTAAAAAGACTGAGAGACTGAAGAGGGGGTCATCAGAGGGAAGTTACCTGGGGGTGTCCAGACTCCTCATCCCTTGAAGCAACACTGAAGTTCTTTGCCAAGGGCAGGAGATGAAAGCCAAGAGATGGGCAACCATATCTCATGGTCAAGGAGTAGTGTTAAAAGCTTAGGATTTGGAGCTGGATTATCTGAATCCCAGTGTGTGAGTACAAGCAAATTGTTTCATCTCCCAATGCCTCAATTTCCCTATCTGTAAATAGGAATAATGAGATCAACCTATTTAGTTATTATGTGCTTTAAATCAATGAATACATATAAATGGAATTCATAGAAACAGAAAGCAAATTGATTGTTGTCAGGTGCTGGGGGAGGGAGGAATAGGGAGTGGCTACTTAATTGGGTAATGAGGTTTTTTTTTTCAAGTTTTTTAATTTTAATTCCAGTATAATTAATATACAGTGTTTTATTCATTTCCAGTGTACAATGTACTGATTCAACAATTCTCAGTGGTTCACAATTACTCAGGGCTCATGATGAGAACCATACTCTTAATACCCTTCACCTAAGGGGGTTTTCTTTTGGAGTGATAAAAATGTTTTGTAACTAGACAGAGGTGGTGGTTGCACAAAATTGTGAATGTAATAAATTTCAGTAAGTTGTTCACTTTAAAACAGTTGATATTTTTCTATATCTTTTTTTATTTATTTATTTATTTTCAGCATAACAGTAGTCATTGTTTTTGCACCACACCCAGTGCTCCATGCAATCTGCACCCTCTCTAATACCCACCACCTGGCTCCCCCAACCTTCCACCCTCAGGTTGTTTTTCAGAGTCCATAGTCTCTCATGGTTCACCTCCCTTTCCAATTTCCCTCAACTCCCTTCTCCTTTCCATCTCCCCTTGTCCTCCATGCTATTTGTTATGCTCCACAAATAAGTGAAACCATATGATACTTGACTCTCTCTGCATGACTTATTTCACTCAACATAATCTCTTCCAGTCCCGTCCATGTTGCTACAAAAGTTGGGTATTCATCCTTTCTGATGGAGGCATAGTACTCCATAGAGGATATGGACCACATTTTCCTTATCCATTCGTCCGTTAAAGGACATCTTGGTTCTTTCCACAGTTTGGCGACCGTGGCCATTGCTGCTATAAACATTGGGGTACAGATGGCCCTTCATTTCACGACATCTGTATCTTTGGAGTAAATACCCAGTAGTGCAATTGCAGGGTCATAGGGAAGCTCCATTTTTAATTTCTTGAGGAATCTCCACACTGTTCTCCAAAGTGGCTGCACCAACTTGCATTCCCACCAACATTGGAAGAGGGTTCCCCTTTCTCCACATCCTCTCCAACACATGTTGTTTCCTGTTTTGTTAATTTTGGCCATTCTAACTGGTGTAAGGTGATATCTCAATGTGGTTTTAATTTGAATCTCTCTGATGGCTATTGATGATGAACATTTTTTCATGTGTCTGATAGCCATTTGTATGTATTCATTAGAGAAGTGTCTGTTCATATCTTCTGCCCATTTTTTGATATGATTGTCTGTTTTGTGTTTGTTGAGTTTGAGGAGTTCTTTATAGATCCTAGATATCAACCTTTTGTCTGTACTGTCATTTGCAAATATCTTCTCCCATTCCATGGGTTGCCTCTTTGTTTTGTTGACTGCTTCCTTTGCTGTGCAGAAGCATTTGATCTTGATGAAGTCCCAAAAATTCATTTTCGCTTTTGTTTCCTTTGCCTTTGGAGACATATCTTGAAAAAAGTTGCTGTGGCTGATATCAAAGAGATTACTGCATATATTCTCCTCTATGGTTCTGAGGGATTCCTGTCTCACATTGAGGTCTTTTATCCATTTTCAGTTTATCTTTGTGTACAGTGTAAGAGAATGTTCACATTTCATTCTTCTAAATATAGCTGCCCAGTTTTCCCAGCACCATTTATTGAAGAGACTGTCTTTTTTCCACTGTATATTTTTTCCTGTTTTGTCGAAGATTCTATATCCTTTTCTTATTTAAATTCAATTAGCCAACCCATAGTACATCATTAGTTTCAGATATAGTGTTCTTTTGTATGTGAATGCTTACCTCAATAAAAAATACATAAATGATAAATTAAAACATGTAAAATACTTAGTGTGTTGCACTTGATAAGAAACCAATACATTTTACTTATGTTGTTAATGGTCATTACTTGGTCAAAGACAGAGGTAGCATGTTGAAGGAGGCAGTCAGGGAAGGCCGGGCAGCCATCAGAGATTTGGAACGTTCTACCAACCCTAGAATTAACTTGCTGGAAACTCCCATAATCTCAGTTCCTCCATCCAAAAATAACCACAAGCAACCTCATGCCAGGATGGTCATTTGCCATTTCTAAAACCCTATTTCCAAAGTTAAAATTAATTTAAACCACCTAACAATCAGAAAAGTGGATATTGCTATTACCCATGATTTATAGATAAGAGAACTGAGACTTTAAGAGGTGGTTTGCTCACACTCACAACTGGTCATATGGCTGGAATATGGATAGGAAAAATCTGAAATCCACCAATCTCTGAAACAATCACTGTCCCTGAAGAAATTCAGATCAGCCCCTTGAGAAAGTCAATGTTGGTGCCATATTGTAAATGGGGAAACTGAGCCTGGAGAGGGGAAGCCATTTGTCCAAAGTCACACAGCTAGGAGATGGAAGACTCTGGACCCATGGTTCAAACTGTAACATTATGATGTCTGTCCAGGTGGCCATGAGTTGGATACAATATGAAATACTCCTACCATGGAATATCTACAGGCATTAAAACTGTTTTTTTATTTTGATGTGGAAACATTGTCATAAAATATTTAAAGTCTTGGGAGAATTTGTATGTATCAAAAGGTGTGAAAAAAATTTTAAAGTTGCCGTCTGATGCCATGGGAAATTGATGAAAAAATAGTAGTGTTGTCTTCATAACTGGTAATGCTGGGTGACAAGTACATGTGGAGTTATTATACTGCTCTCTGTTATTAAAAAAACTATTGCAACCCCAGTGGTTGGATATTTATGTATTGCTTGCATTTTCTGATTTCCTAATTTTCAACTGTAAACACATAATTTCATTTGGAAAGAAAACGCAAGGGGTAAAATCATTGAATCTGGTTGCTACTGATCCTACCAGAATTTGGGGTGTTCTTAGCAGTTGCCATTTATGTTCCAGATGTCAATGAGTGTGGCCCACCTCTATACATATCTTGTGGAGGTTTTGCACATTGTCACAATGTCGAGGGGAGTCACTACTGTGAATGTGCTTCTGGGCATGAGCTCCTTTCTGGGGCACCAAATTCCAAAGCGAGAAGGAGAACACTTGTCAAAGGAAGTAGCTTCCCATGTCACACATTTCTCCCACTCCCACAACCAACCTCATGCTGTCAATTCTGAAGACTGTCTTGGAACCATTATCCCTTATGTTTGAGAGTCCAAGAGAGAACATCCTTGATCAGGAGCTCATTCCTCCAATTTTTTGTTATTGTTTAGACTTAGAATGCCATGCTAAGGTATATCTAGAGGATAATTTACTGCAACATCATATGCAATAGTTAAAGATTGGAAACAGATGATTTCCATTTACAGAAAATAATTTAACATACTATGGTACCATTATACAATTATGAGCTTCAGAGCCTTTTTTTTTATTTTATTTTTTAGTGTTCCAAGAGTCATTGTTTATGCAACACACCCAGTGCTCTATGCAATATGTGCCCTCCTTAATACCCACCACCAGCTTCATCCATCCCACTACCCCTCTCCCTTCCAAAACACTCAGTTTTCTTCTCAGAGCCCACAGTCTCTCATGCTTCATCACCCCTCCAATTTGCCCCAATTTACTTTTCAGAACATTTTTATCAACTTGTTTTTCTCTTTGATGGACAGTTCTATGAATTTTTAAAGATTTTTATTTTTAAGTAATCTCTGCACCCAAAATGGGATTCAAATATACAACGTCAAGATCAAGAATCATGTGTTCTTCCAACTCAGCCAGACAGGTATCCCAAAGAGTTCTATGAATTTTCACACATGTACAGATTTGGATTACCACCTCTACATTCAGGATCCAGACTCATTACTTCCATTATCTTGAAACACTCCTTCCTTTTGTTCCTTTATAGTCACCTCACCCCTCTGCCCTGGCAGCCCCTAACCTACAGATGCTTTCTTTTACCAGTAGCATTGTCTCCTGAAAATTTTATATGGATGGAATAACACAATATGTAGCCTTTTGAGTCAGATTCCTTCCACTCAGTGTAACATTTTTTAGTTTCATCCATATTGTTTTGGGTATCAATAGTTTATCCCTTTTTTCCTCCATTTTGACATTTTTATTTTCCAGAAAGAAAATTGTCTTCAGTTAGCTTGGCTTTACAATGACTGCTTTCTTCTATTTATCTGAATCTTGGGTTTGGTTAATAGTACAATTACATAAAGTTATTTCCCCTATGTGGACTGCAAAATTCTAATATGTTGCTAGATACACACATCACATTAACCCACAGACCATTGTTTTAGAGAGAAGGATATAGTAACCCTCATCTGGCTGTTTGGTTTAATCATCCTGTATTTTTAATAATAGAGATGCCTGGACCATGCCTACCTGAGATATACTGAATCATGCCCAGACATGGAGCCCCGTATGTTTATTTCTTTAAAGTTCCAATGATAATTTTGGTGATTAGTTTATTCATTGTTATTGCTAAGTAATATTCCATTACACAGCTGTACCACAGTTAGTTTATTCATTCATCCATTGAGAGAACGTTGGATTGTTTCCAGTTTGGAGTGATTAAGAATAGAGCTAAATGACCAAACTATGGAAAGAGACTAGATGTTGATCAACAGATGGATGGATAAAGAAAATGTGATATATATATATATATATATATATATATATATATATATATACACACAGACACACACATATATACACACAATTGAATACTATGCAGTCATCAAAAGAATGAAATCTTGCCATTTGCAAAGACATGGATGAAACTAGAGGAATTACGATAAGTGAAATAAGTCAATAAGAGAAAGGCAATTATTATATGATCTCACTGATATGAGAAATTTGAGAAGAAAGACAGAGGATCATAGGGGAAATGAGGGAAAATGAAACAAGATGAAACCAGAGAGGGAGATAAACCATAAGAGACTCTTAATCTCTGGAAACAAACTGAGGGTTGCTGGAGGGGAGGAGGATGGGAGGGATGTGGTGGCTGGGGTATGGACACTGAGAATTGTATGTGCTATGGTGAACGCTATGAATTGTGTAAGACTGATGAATCACAGACCTGTACCCTTGAAATAAATAATATATTATGTTAATTAAAAAATAAATATGAAAGAAAGAAAGATGAAAGAAAGAAAGAAAGAAAGAAAAGAGCTAAGTGAGATATCTCTTGATGGATTAAATTAGATTGCTTTCCAAGTTGTTTTAAATAGAAAAGCATGCTGTGCATGGTACCTATAGTATGCCAATGGCTATTTCTTCTTCCTTATCTTCCTTTTTTATTAATCTCATGCATGTTTCCATAAGTTTATTTTAATCTTAAAACTTTTCAAGTATTAGTCCAAAAAGTAAATACTACTTTTTAATAGTATTTAGACAATAATTTCATCATAAGCATAATTTGATTGCCTAGCACTGCTCTGAGCACTATGACAGGCACTATTACTCCAACGCTAAACAATGCATAGGCTCTGTCTCCTGGAGATTTTACTCCAGTAGACAGACAGACCTGTAAGCAAATGCAGTATAAACCAAATGTTTGTGAAAAGTAATAGTCACTCTTCACAAACCATCAACTTCATGGGTGAAAATGTCTTTCTCATCACTGTACCCCAGTGCCTAGCACAAAGAAGGCACACTGGAAATATGCATAAATGAATAACTGGAAGGAGCTGTGCCACAGTGATCAGAGCTGTGGTCACACTTTGGTGCTCACAGCTGGCCTTGATTTTGACCTATTTTTTACAATCTCCGGTCTTGGCTTCCTCATCTCTAGTTCAGGGGCAATAATACCTGAGATTAAGAGATTAAGTTTTTATTTAAACTTGAATATTAAGTTGTTTATCTTATAAAGCTAAGTGCAATTCACTTTTAAGAAAAGCTTCACAGACTTAAATTACTTGAGGACTTTTTAATCCATTATTCATTTCCAACACTAACCATTTTTTTACATAGTTGTTTGACCAATGTTTGAGAGTATTCAAATGGCTAAGAGACAAGGGGTAAATGTTTAGTAACCACAAAAAGAAAAGTAAAATATTAAATCTTTCAACATTGACAAATGTGATAGCAATGTATTTGCTTTGGGACTGGCTCACTGTTTTGAAGATTTTATTTATTTATTTAAGAGAGAGAAAAACAATCATGTGTGAGTGAGGTGAGGGGAAGAGTGAGGAGAAGCAGATTCCACCTGAGCAGGGAGTCCAACATGGGGCTCAATCCCAGGACCCTGAGATCAAAACCTGAGCCAAAGGCAGATGCTTAACCAACTGAGCCACCCATGTGCTAAAATGGGTTCATGTTAAATGTAAATCTTATTGGGAACATGATGCTGTTTATAAGCTACTTACCATCCCTAAAGAATACAAATTTCTGATCTTAAGTTAAGAGAAGCATCTCCTACCTCACTGTCTAGGTTACAAACAGAAACAAACTATAGCAAGTATAGTCCAAACTCCACTCTCTTGGTTTGTAAGTCAACAAAAGAGTATCACATTTCTCTTCTAATTAGAAAATAAGAAAAGATAACTTGGGAGGCAAGTGGATGTGAAAACACCCACACTTATTCAGTGCTGTGACCACAATCACACTCCTTCCTCATTTTTCACTCACAAACTGCTCAGAGGAGGAACTTCCTTTGGGTGGAGAGATAGCAGGGATGCTGGAGACATTCTGGGTCAAAAACAAGTTCCCCCTGGGTGTGGCACTTAGAATAGACCTACCACCTCCCCCCACAGGCTATAGGCATTACAGAGGGCTATGTGAGCCCCAATCCCTAAAGGGTAGAGCTGTGGCTGGAGCCATAGAAAATTGACAGGTGTCATTAAGCAATGAGGTTAGAGGTTTTGTGAGCTGGCTAAGCAGATCTCCAGATTATCCATCACATTCTTGCAGCAACGTGAGGGGCTGATACCAACACTACTTGGCTGGAAGTTGGCTGGATTCCCAGGCTCCTAAGTGGACCACTGTATTAGTTTCCTATAGCTGATATGACAAACTTAATAGCTTAAAACAGTATAAATATATTCCCTTACAGTGTTGAAGGTCAGAAGCTTTAAATGTTTCCTTCTAGAGGCGTGAAGAGAGAATTTGTTTCCTTGCCTTTGCTGGCTTCTAGAAGCTGCTGGCCTTCCTTGGTGCAGGGCTCCTTTCTCCATTTTCAAAGCCAACATCATATGTATCATCTCCTTTCTTCTCTGATCATCCCTTTTATAAGAACCTTCGTGATTATATTAGATACACCCACATCATCAAAATATCCCCCCAACAAAATTCTTAATCACCAAGTTCAAAAGCTAACATAATCACAGGCTCCAGGCATAAGGACTTGAACATCTTTGAAAGGGCCATTATCTTGTCTACCATATTCACCATCCACCAAGCAGCTCTGACCTGAAATATCATACACTCACACATATATACAGAGTTCTCATCTTGCCAACTTTCCTTGAATGTAGCGGCCAGCCAGCTCTTCATGTGAAGGGCCTCATAGTAAGTATCTTCAGTTTTGCGGGCCAGAAGGTCCCTGTCACAGCTACTCAATTCTGCCATTATAGTATTAAAGCAGACATAGACAACACATAAATGAATAGGAGTGACTGCATTCCAGTATAATTCTCTCTATGGTTAATAAAATTTGAATTTCATGTAATTCCCATATGTAGAAACAGCTGGGTTTGGCTGTGGGCCATAGTTTGCCAATCCCTTCTCTGAGGTGGTTGATGAGTTGGGAGTGCTGCCACCAGATGGTGTCCATCCGTTTCAGCTATGATGGACTCCTGATACTGATGAAGGTAGAGGATGGTAAGGCTGGAGTTAATGAGAAGAGAAAGGCCTGAGCTGAGATAGTGGACTGATCCTCCCTTTTATGTCTTTAGATGTGGATGAGTGTATCTCTGGAAAAGACCAACGCCACAACTCAACCCATTGCATCAATGTGAAGGGAAGCTATAGATGCTACTGTCACCATGACTGGATGGCCATGTCCAAGCCTCTGCATGGCCTGGAGCTCACCATCTGTGAAGGTGTATACTCCTGACACACATACATATGTGCACACTTAAGTATAACCTGCATGTGCATGTGTGTGCACATATACTCTTACACATGAACATGTGTGATGCATACGTGCATTCACAACACAAAAAGCAAGCACATATATGCATTAAGCATGTACACACACACACACACACACACACACAAGCAGTGCTTCTGCCTCTTTTCCCTGCAGAGGTCCCCTTCTCCTCATGGACATCACCTTCTGGAGTCACCAGCCAGGTGAGTGAAATTTCAGAAGACCAGAAGCAGAAAGATGTTCACCAACCATCTTGTGTCCACCCTCTTCAGGCTCTCTGACTCACCCCCATATCCCCTTTCCCCATAGTCTCTCCCACTTCTTTGACAAAGTCCAGCAGTTATACCCAGACTTCAAAACAGCCTTGGCCAAGAACACCATCCAGGTAAAATTGGAACCAAGAAAGAGGCAAGATATGAGAATCCCATAGAGGTCTTTAGTAGGAGTGGAAAAAAGTCCTCATGTAGTGGGCACTGCAACTAGTCCCTCAACCACGGTGGTGAGAAGACTAGAGCACTCAGCTATCTCAGCTATCAATTTTAAAGACATCCCGGTACACTAATGTATTTATCTATTTCCCTATTGCTCGTTCTGGGCTTCAGGGTTTTGTCAATCTTGGACTTTTTGACCTGAGTTGGCCTCTAAGTAGCTGAGACCTAAGCATCAAAAACCATTCTGAAAATTTTATTCAGTGCCAAATACCCAGTCTTTAGGGTCTGTTTTCTAGGACTGAATGGCCAGGACTTTGTGAAACCCCTTTGATCTATTGCCCACTGGCTCTGTGTCTGCATCCCTCCAGGACCTCATGAAGGAAGTAGTTGAGCTGCTGGATACCCCAGGGGACCTGAAGACCCTGCCTCCCTCAAAGCAGCACTGTGTGGACACTCATCTGCTCGTTGGCCTGGAGGATGTCCTAAGAGTGCTAAGAAAGTTCCTGCCCAATGGGCCATTGACTGTGTGTGCTCCTGCAGACACAGGTAAATACCCAAGTCTGCATCAGTCTCCTGATCTCCCTGTTCACCTTCTCACTCCTTCTTCCTAGACACTGCCCCACTGGAGCCAACTGACCACACTCACATCACAGTATTTTATTTAAAATAACTCATATTGAGAGTCTGTGGACTCTGAGAAATGAAAACTGAAGGTTTTGAAGGGGAGAGGAGTGGGGGGTTGGGAGGACCTAGTGATGAGTATTAATGAGGGCACATATTGCATGGAGCACTGGGTGTGGTGCATAAACAATGAGTCTTGGAGCACTGAACAAATAAAATAAAAGTTAAAAAAAATAAAGATGTTAGCAACTTTTCTGAAAACTAGCTAAATAAAATCAAGTGCAAGGCTAATAAAAAAAGAATTTATACTAATTTTTCATAGATTGTTTTTTAATTTCTTATTTATTTTCAGCAAAACAGTATTCATTATTTTTGCACCACACCCAGAGCTCCATGCAATGTGTGTCCTCTATAATACCCACCACCTAATACCACAACCTCCCACCACCCGCCCCTTCAAAACCCTCAGATTGTTTTTCAGAGTCCATAGTCTTGCATGGTTCACCTCTGCTTCCAATATCCCCCACTCCCTTCTCCTCTCTATCTCCCCATGTCCTCCATGCTAATTGTTATGCTCCACAAATAAGTGAAACCATATGATAATTGACTCTCTCTGCTTGACTTATTTCACTCAGCATAATCTCTTCCAGTCCCGTCCATGTTGCTACAAAAGTTGGGTATTCGTCCTTTCTGATGGAGGCAAAATACACCATAGTGTATATGGACCACATCTTCCTTATCCATTCGACCATTGAAGGGCATCTTGGTTCTTTCCACAGTTGGCGACCGTAGCCATTGCTGCTATAAACATTGGGGTACAGATGGCCCTTCTTTTCACTACATCTGTGTCTTTGGGGTAAATACCCAGGAGTGCAATGGCAAGGTCATAGGGAAGCTCTATTTTTAATTTCTTGAGGAATATCCACACTGTTCTCCAAAGAGGCTGCACCAACTTGCATTCCCACCAGTAGTGTAAGAGGGTTCCCCTTTCTCCACATCCCCTCCAACACATGTTGTTTCCTGTCTTGCTAATTTTGGCCATTCTAAGTGATGTAAGATGATATCTCAATGTAGTTTTAATTTGAATCTCCCTGATGACTAGTGATGATGAACATTTTTTTATGTGTCTGATAGCCATTTGTATGTCTTTATTGGAGAAGTGTCTGTCCATATCTTCTGCCCATTTTTTAATGTGATTGTCTGTTTTGTGTGTGTTGAGTTTGAGGAGTTCATATAGATCCTGGATATCAACTTTTGTCTCTATTGTCATTTGCAAATATCTTCTCCCATTCCGTGGATTGCCTCTTTGTTTTCTTGACTGTTTCCTTTGATGTGCAGAAGCTTTTGATTTTGATGATGTCCCAAAGGTTCATCTTCGCTTCCGTTTCCTTTGCCTTTGGAGACATATCTTGAAAGAAGTTGCTGTGGCTGATATCGAATAGATTACTGCCTATGTTCTCCTCTAGGATTCTGATGGATTCCTGTCTCACATTGAGGTCTTCTATCCATTTTGAGTTTATCTTTGTGTACAGTGTAAGAGAATGGTCAAGTTTCATTCTTCTACATTAGCTGCCCAGTTTTCCCAGCACCAATTATTGAAGAGACTGTCTTTTTTCCACTGTATATTTTTTCCTGTTTTGTCAAAGATTATTTGACCATAGAGTTGAGGGTCCATATCTGGGCTCTCTACTCTGTTCCACTTATTTTTTTTTTTTT
>NC_081558.1:10408284-10437990 GCF_022355385.1 Mustela nigripes | reverse complement strand
CTTTGTGTACAGTGTAAGAGAATGGTCAAGTTTCATTCTTCTACATTAGCTGCCCAGTTTTCCCAGCACCAATTATTGAAGAGACTGTCTTTTTTCCACTGTATATTTTTTCCTGTTTTGTCAAAGATTATTTGACCATAGAGTTGAGGGTCCATATCTGGGCTCTCTACTCTGTTCCACTGGTCTATGTGTCTGTTTTTATGCCAGTACCATGCTGTCTTGGTGATGACAGCTTTGTAGTAAAGCTTGAAATCAGGTAACGTGATGCCCCGTTTTATTTTTTGTTTTTCAAAATTTCCTTAGAGATTCGGGGTCTCTTCTGATTTCATACAACTTTTAGGATCATTTGCTCCAGCTCTTTGAAAAATACCAGTGGAATTTTGATCGGAATGGCATTAAAAGTATAGATTTCTCTAGGCAGTATAGACATTTTAACAATGTTTATTCTTCCAATCCAAGAGCATGGAATGGTCTTCCACGTTTTTGTGTCTTCTTCAATTCCTTTCATGAGTGTTCTGTAGTTCCTTGAGTATCGGTTGAGTCCTGATTTCTGACCCATTATGTGGTCTATTCTGGAGAAGGTTCCATGTGCACTTGAGAAGCATGAGTATTCTGTTGTTTTAGAGTGGAATGTTCTGTATGTATCTATGAGGTCCATCTGGTCCAATGTGTCATTCAATGCTCTTGTTTCTTTAATGATTTTCTGCTTCGATGATCTGTCTATTTCTGAGAGAGGCGTGTCAAGATCTCCTATGATTAGTGTATTCATATATATGAATCTTTATCTTGATTAACAGTTTTCTTATGTAGTTGGCTGCTCCCATATTGGGAGCATAGATATTTATAATTGTTAGATCATCTTGGTGGATAGTCCCTTTAAGGATTTTGTAGTGTCCTTCTGTATCTCTGACTACGGTCTTTAGTTTAAAATCTAATTTATCTGATATGAGAATCGCTACCCCAGCCTTCTTTTGAGGCCCATTGGCATGAAAGATGCTTCCCCATCCCTTCACTTTCAGTCTGGGTGTATCTTTAGGTTCAAAATGGGTCTCTTGTAGACAACATATGGATGGGTCCTGTCATCTTATCCAATCTGCAACACTATGCCATTTTATGGGCGCATTTAGGCCACTCACATTGAGAGTGATTATTGATAGATACGTTTTTATTGACATCGAGTTACCTTTGAAGTCTTTCTTTCTGTAGACTGTGTCTATATTTCTGTTCAATGCTATTCTTAGGATTTTTCCTCTTTTCTAGAACCCCCCTTAATATTTCCTGCAGTGTTGGCTTAGTGGTTACTTAATCTTTTAAGCCTTGCTGGTCTGGAAACTCTTTATCTCTCTATTTATTTTGAATGTCAGTCTTGCTGGATAAAGTATTCTTGGCTGCATGTTCTTCTCATTTAGTGCCCTGAATATATCTCACCAGCCTTTTCTGGCTTGCCAAGTCTCTAGACAGGTCTGACGTTATTCTGATGGGCTTTCCTCTGTAAGTAAGGAGGCTCTTTGCTCTGGCGGCTTTCAAGAGATTATACCTACAATTATAATTCCTCAATTTGACTATCAGGTGTCGTGATTTTTTTTGGAATGTATAATCTTGGATAGAGACCTTTCAACCTCTAGTACATGATTGCTGGTTCCATTCGTGAGATTGGGAAAATTTTCATGAAGGACTTGATCCACTATATCTTCTAAACTTCTTTCTTTCTCCTCCCCTTCAGGGATTCCAATAATTCTGACGTTGGAATGCTTCGTGGCATCATTTACTTCCCTGATTCTGTTTTCGTGGTTTCTAAGCTGTTTGTTCCAGGCTTCCTGCTGATCCTTTCTCTCTGTCTGTTTTTCCTCCAGATCACTAATCTATCTTTTGTCTCAGTTACTCTAGCTTTGATAGAGTTTATTAGATTGGAACTCATTGAGAGCATTGTGAACCTCCTCCCTGGTAGCTTTAAGCTCCGCCCTAACATTGTGAACATCATCTTTCGTTGCTTTCAGCTCGGCCCTAATCAATTCCGTTTGGGCATCCATGGCTTTCTTCAATCTAGCTATTGCCTGGATAATTGTTAGCCTGAATTCTCTTTCTGACATATTGTCTATGTTGATAGCCATTAGCTCTGTTGGAGAAGGTCCATCCTCTGTATTTTTCTTCTGTTGGGCATTCCTCCTCCTAGTCATTTTGGTGGGAGATGACTGAACAGATGTAGCTCCATGTATCAACCGTGGTGCAGTCAAGGTGCACTGTGGAACACTTCTGAGCAATCAGGATTTCCCACCCAAATGAGAGATAAAAGAAAAGAAAAAGAAGAAGAAAAACAAAGAGAGAGAGACAGGAAAGGGAAGATTAAAGAGAAGTTTCGGGCCAAATGGGCCCCAAGGTAAGATTTATGAAGTAGTCATACAAAAACAGACAAAAAGACTGATACAAGTATATGACAAGAGAAAATATATATATATACAAATAAAGAAAGAACTTCGTCAAAAAGAACCCCAAGTGTAAGATTTATATGCTATCAGGACAAACACAAAAACACAGAACACTGGTGGAAGAAAAAGATGGGAGAGTGGTTATAAATTTTCAGTGTGTGCGAGGAAGGTTGTTTTGATTCTTCCTGGATGTATCTTGATGTCTTTGTTAAAGGATTCAACTTTCCTAAGATAAAGGGGGATTAAAAATTGGTTTACCTATAGGGTTAGTATTGATTGGGGAAAGGGGATTACTTTGAAGTTTAATTCTATATGAATATTGGAAGATAGAAATAAAAAGGAATAAACTAGACTAAACTAAACTAAAATTTTAGTATATGTGCTGCCGAAGTGAGCACTAAACTAAACTAAAATTTAAAAAAAAGGAATTCAAAAAATAGAAGTGCAAAAGAAAAACATAAGTGTATGTATCAAAAAGTTCAGGTTAGAAGGGTATTATGGAATTTGATGTACTGGACAGCTCACTGTGATGGTAAATAGGTTAAAAAAATTACCTATGTATTTAAAAAAATGAACCAGAATAGTGGGAAAGAGTAAAAAATAAAAGTTTTCCTATGAAGTAGTGGTTGTTTCTTTTTTTTCTTTCTTTCTTGGTTTGTTTTCTGGGGGAGGGGCCTGCCACGTGGGTTTTCAGTCAATGATGTTCCCTGAGTTAAGTCCTCCCTCCCCCCTCAAGGGGGTGGGCTCTGAGGAAACTGGTTTTTTTTTTTCAGGCTTTTGTTCTCTGGCAGTTTTTATGTTTGTTCACTTTTTTTTTCTCTCACTTTGACTGATTTTGATGGTTTTTGTAGTTTTAGAGGAAAACAAACCGCACCCTGATCTCCCTCTCAGAGAGAAGCCTCAGTCTGGCTGCAGAGCCTAAATAAGTTCCCCCTTGGCCACTGGCAGAGCAGGTTCCAAGTTGCGGTCCCTGGGGATACAGAATCTTTTGCTTGTATCCAAAGCCAAGGCAGTGGTGGCTGTCTGGGCAGCTCCAGACCACCAGAGAGTTTCCAAGCAATATTCACACTGAGATTTTCCCGCTGGCCTGGGCTGGGAGTGCCTGGTCTTTCTGGATCTAAGAGCGCTCAGCTTGCGCGCACCAATTTCAGGGGAGACTGTGGGTCGCACGCCAGTCTCAGGCTCTGAGAACAGGGCGCAGGTCCAAAAGCACCATACTGGGCCTTCGGCGCATCTCTCTTGGGGGAGAGTTTGGTGCAGGTGTCTTAGGTTCTGAAACAATGGCGCATATCAAAGTGCACTGGCTGGGCCTTTGTACCTCTCTCAGGGGAGTATCTCAGGCTCTATAGCAGGGCTCGCGCGATCTGCCGCCCAGCGTGGCTCCCATCCCCTCACAGGAAATGGACCCCACATGTTCTCGGGTGTGCTGGTGGCTTAGGGACCAAGACCTGGTTTCTCTGCCACATCTCTCTGCCTCAGCACCAGGGGAGGCTGTCCTAGGATCGGGGACTTAAGCCCCTGTCCCTAGCTGCCCCGATTCCCCCCATCCCCCCCCCCCCCCCCCTCCCCCCACCCCCCCCCCCCCCCCGTGATCCTTTGCTCTTTGGAGTGCTTTCAGCCAATCTCCAAGTTAATGCTGGTCCCCAGACACAGGGCACTCTCGCTCGTATTGGGGTATTGCTTTCCAACCGGTCACCTCTGGTGGCTCCCTCCCCCTTTTGTTTATCGTCTAATATCAGTCCTCCATTCCCACTCCTCTTTACCTGCCCACTGACGTCTTCTGGCCCTGTAGAGATCCAGACGTGTATAATTCTGATCTCAGGCTGATTTCATGGGTGATCAAAATTCTTTGGTAGGTAATCAGCTACTTTGGGGTATAGGCACAAAAGGCACCTCTTCCTACTACCCTGCCATCTTGTCCCCCCCCTCCTGTCTGTCATCCACTTTGAGCTTGTCTTTGTGTCTGGTGTAAGAAACTGGTCCACATTCATTCTTCTGCATGTGGCTATCCAATTTTCCCAACACGGTTTTCAGAAGAGACTGTCCCTTTTCCACTGGATATTCTTTCCCACTTTTTCGAAAAATCAATTGACCATAGAGTTGAGGGTCCATTTCTAAATTCTCTATTCTTCAAATATTTTAAATATTCAGTGTATATTATATAAATGACTATGTATTAGTCATGTACTAAGTTACTAGTCATTAATCAATTAATAATAACTAACTTACTAATCATTAGTCAATTACTATGTATTAGTAAACATTAATTGAATCTCATATATTCCTACTAATAAAATATTCATTGTATTAATTTAGGGGGTTATTTTAAAATCCAGAAAACAAAATTGACATAAAGGCAGACAATGATTTGTGTAAATTCCTTCTCTATCCTAATTTTAAAATAAACAAATGGTCATTTGGATGGCAAAATAACTGTGACCAGAACTAAGATGCAAAAATCACTCCTGGTGTATAATCACTGTACTAAATATTTTTCACGTGTCAGCGCAAATCATTCCCGCAACAACCTGTGCAGTAGAAACTGGTATTGGACCATGTGACAGATAAGGAACTGAGGCAGAAGGAGATTAACTAACATGGCCAAGGTCACACAGCTGGTTGGTGGCAGAACTGGAGTCACATCCAGTCTGGCGCTCACACTATGTGCCTATCTTGATGACACAAGTGCTCAGCTGCATCAGCAAGCCCTGGCCATCTGGTGTTCCTGGGGAGTTAAGCATAAAGGTCAGCAAGCTTTTTCCATAAATGGCCAGATAATCAATATTTCCAGCTTTGTGGGTCCTATGGTCTCTGTGGCAGCCACTCAGCTCTGTCCTCAGAGCGTAAACAAAACCATAGACAGTTTGGGAGGGATGAGTGTGTGTTCCAGTAAAACCCACTTACAAGAGTAGACAGCAGCTGCTTTCTTTGCCAGCACCTACCTTTGAAACTTCACTTTGATGCTTCCTGGTGGGTACATTTGACCCTCTCTGACACTTAACTATAGGAAACAGATGTAGGGCTGCTGGAGAGGAGATGTGTGGGAGTATGGGGTAATTAGATGATGGGCATTAATGAGGGCACTTGAAGTAATGTGCACTGGGTGTTTTTTGAAACTGATGAATCACTAAATTCTACCACTACAACCACTAATACAGTATACACTATATTGAATTTAAATAAAAATTTTCAAATACAAACAAAACAAAAAAATTTCAGTTCCTTCAGGGAAAGTTCCTCCAACTATTGGGATCTCCTATACCCCAAGTATATTATGGATCCAGCTACATATCCTCAAAGATCTTCATACATGATCATAAAGTTCATCATCTTGATGTTGTTTATTTTCTAATTGTTGATTCTCCATCTTCATTGGTGTCTCCCTGAGTACTGAGAACACTCTAACCTAACCACATCTGGGAATTCAAAGCCAACTACAGATCCTGATACAGAGGTTGCACTTCATATTTGTCCAAAATATATTTTTACCAATTTGATTCCTTTTTTATATTTTTTTACACTTTAAATTTTTTTCAGTGTTCCAGAATTCATTGGGTTTTATTTTTTTTAGAAGTAGGAATTTTAGTGCGAGTCCCACAGACCTTATTTATTCTTTTTTTTAATTTTTTTATTTTTTATAAACATATAATATATTTTTATCCCCAGAAGTATATGTCAGTGAATCGCCAGGTTTACACACTTCACAGCACTCACCATAGCACATACCCTCCCCAATGTCCATAACCCCAGGCCCTTTCTCCCAACCCCCCTCCCCCCAGCAACCCTCAGTTTGTTTTGTGAGATTAAGAGTCACTTATGGTTTGTCTCCCTCCCAATCCCATCTTGTTTCATTTATTCTTCTACCCACTTAAGCCCCCATGTTGCATCACCACTTCCTCATATCAGGGAGATCATATGATAGTTGTCTTTCTCTGCTTGACTTATTTCGCTAAGCATAATATGCTCTAGTTCCATCCATGTTGTCGCAAATGGCAAGATTTCATTTCTTTTGTGGCTGCATGGTATTCCATTGTGTATATATACCACTTCTTCCTTGTCCATTCATCTGTTGATGGACATCTAGGTTCTTTCCATAGTTTGGCTATTATGGACATTGCTGCTATAAACATTCGGGTGCACATGCCCCTTCAGATCACTACATTTGTATAATTAAGGTAAACCCAGTAGTGCAATTGCTGTGTCATAGGGAAGTTCTATTTTCAACATTTTGAGGAACCTCCATGCTGTTTTCCAGAGTGGTTGCACCAGCTTGCAATCCCACCAACAGTGTAGGAGGGTTCCCCCTTCTCCGCATCCTCACCAGCATCTGTCATTTCCTGACTTGTTGATTTTAGCCATTCTGACTGGTGTGAGGTGATATCTCATTGTGGTTTTGATTTGTATTTCCCTGACGCCGAGTGATATGGAACACTTTTTCATGTGTCTGTTGGCCATCTGGATGTCTTCTTTGCAGAAATGTCTGTTCATGTCCTCTGCCCATTTCTTGATTGGATTATTTGTTCTTTGGGTGTTGAGTTTGCTAAGTTCTTTATAGATTCTGGACACTAGTCCTTTATCTGATATGTCGCTTGCAAATATCTTCTCCCATTCTGTCAGTTGTCTTTTGATTTTGTTAACTGTTTCCTTTGCTGTGCAAGAGCTTTTGATCTTGATGAAATCCCAATAGTTCATTTTTGCCCTTACTTCACTTCCCTTTGGCGATGTTCCTAGGAAGATGTTGCTGCGGCTGAGGTCGAAGAGGCTGCTCCCTGTGTTCTCCTCAAGGATTTTGATGGATTCCTTTCTCATATTGAGGTCCTTCATCCATTTTGAGTCTATTTTTGTGTGTGGTGTAAGGAAGTGGTCCAATTTCATTTTTCTGCATGTGGCTGTCCAATTTTCCCAGCACCATTTATTGAAGAGGCTGTCTTTTTTCCATTGGCCATTCTTTCCTGCTTTGTCGAAGATTAGTTGACCATAGAGTTGAGGGTCTATTTCTTGGCTCTCTATTCTGTCCCGTTGACCTATGTGTCTGTTTTTGTGCCAGTACCATGCTGTCTTGATGATGACAGCATTGTAATAGAGCTTGAAATCCGGAATTGTGATGCCACCAACTTTGGCTTTCTTTTTCAATATTCCTTTGGCTATGGTTCCATATAAATTTTAGAATTATTTGTTCCATTTCTTTGAAAAAGATGGATGGTACTTTGATAGGAATTGCATTAAATGTGTAGATTGCTTTAGGTAGCATAGACATTTTCACAATATTTATTCTTCCAATCCAAGAGAATGGAACATTTTTCCATTTCTTTGTGTCTTCCTCAATTTCTTTCATGAGTACTTTATAGTTTTCTGAGTACAGATTCTTAGCCTCTTTGGCTAGGTTTATTTCTAGGTATCTTATGGTTTGGGGTGCAATTGTAAATGGGATGGACTCCTTAATTTCTCCTTCTTCTGTCCTGTTGTTGGTGTAGAGAAATGCAACTGATTTCTGTGCATTGATTTTATATCCTGACACTTTACTGAATTCCTGTACAAGTTCTAGCAGTTTTGGAGTGGAGTCTTTTGGGTTTTCCATATATAGTATCATATCATCTGTGAAGAGTGATAGTTTGACTTCTTCTTTGCCGATTTGGATGCCTTTAATTTCCTTTTGTTGTCTGATTGCTGAGGTTAGGACTTCTAGTACTATGTTGAATAGCAGTGGTGATAATGGACATCCCTGCTGTGTTCCTGACCTTAGTGGAAAAGCTTTCAGTTTTTCTCCATTGAGAATGATATTTACAGTGGGTTTTTCATAGATGGCTTTGATAATATTGAAGTATGTGCCCTCTATCCCTACACTTTGAAGAGTTTTGATCAGGAAGGGATGCTGTACTTTGTCAAATGCTTTTTCAACATCTATTGAGAGTATCATATGGTTCTTGTTCTTTCTTTTATTGATGTGTTGTATCACATTGACTGATTTGCAGATGTTGAACCAACCTTGCAGCCCTGGAATAAATCCCACCTGGGCGTGGTGAGTGATCCTTTTAATGTACTGTTGAATCCTATTGGCTAGTATTTTGGTGAGAATTTTCACATCTGTATTCATCAAGGATATTGGTCTATAGCTCTCTTTTTTGATAGGATCCTTGTCTGGTTTGGGGATCAAGGTGATGCTGGCCTCATAAAATGAGTTTGGAAGTTTTCCTTCCATTTCTATTTTTTGGAACAGTTTCAGGAGAATAGGAATTAGTTCTTCTTTAAATGTTTGGTAGAATTCCCCTGGGAAGCCATCTGGCCCTGGGCTTTTGTTTGTTTGGAGACTTTTAATGACTATTTCTATCTCCTTACTGGTTATGGGTCTGTTCAGGCTTTCTATTTCTTCCTGGTTCAGTTGTGGTAGTTTATATGTTTCTAGGAATGCATCCATTTCTTCCAGATTGTCAAATTTGTTGGCATAGAGTTGCTCATAGTATGGTCTTATAATTGTTTGTATTTCTTTGGTGTTATTTGTAATCTCTCCTCTTTCATTCATGACTTTATTTATTTGGTTCCTTTCTCTTTTCTTTTTGATAAGTCTGACCAGGGGGTTATCAATTTTATTAATTCTTTCAAAGAACCAGCTCCTAGTTTCGTTGATTTGTTCTATTGTTTTTTTGGTTTCTATATCAATGATTTCTGCTCTGATCTTTATGATATCTCTTCTCCTGCTGGGCTTAGGGTTTCTTTCTTCTTTCTCCAGCTCCTTTAGGTGTAGGGTTAGGGTGTGTACCTGAGACCTTTCTTATTTCTTGAGAAAGGCTTGTACCACTATATATTTTCCTCTCAGGACTGCCTTTGTTGTGTCCCACAGATTTTGAACCGTTGTATTTTCATTATCATTTGTTTCCATGAATTTTTTCAATTCTTCTTTAATTTCCCGGTTGACCCATTCATTCTTTAGAAGGATGCTGTTTAGTCTCCATGTATTTGGGTTTTTTCCAAACTTCCTCTTGTGGTTGAGTTCTAGCTTCAGAGCATTGTGGTCTGAAAATATGCAGGGAATGATCCCAATCTTTTGATACCGGTTGAGTCCTGATTTAGGACCGAGGATGTGATCTATCCTGGAGAATGTTCCATGTGCACTAGAGAAGAATGTGTATTCTGTTGCTTTGGGATGAAATATTCTGAATATATCTGTGATGTCCATCTGGTCCAGTGTGTCGTTTAAAGCCTTTATTTCCTTGTTGATCTTTTGCTTGGATGATCTGTCCTTGTCAGTGAGGGTAGTGTCAAAGTCCCCTACTATTATCGTATTATTGTTGATGTGTTTCTTTGATTTTGTTATTAATTGGTTTATATAGTTGGCTGCTCCCACGTTAGTGGCATAGATATTTAAAATTGTTAGATCTTCTTGTTGGACAGACCCTTTGAGTATGATATAGCATCCTTCCTTATCTCTTATTATAGTCTTTGGCTTAAAATCTAATTGATCTGATATAAGGTTTGCCACTCCTGCTTTCTTCTGATGTCCATTAGCATGGTAAATTCTTTTCCACCCCCTCATTTTAAATCTGGAGGTGTCTTCGGGCTTAAAATGAGTTTCTTGGAGGCAACATATAGATGGTTTTTTTTTTTTTATCCATTCTGATACCCTGTGTCTTTGATTGGGGCATTTAGCCCATTAACATTTAGGGTAACTAGTGCCATTGTATTGCCTGTAAGGTGACTGTTACTGTATATGGTCTCTGTTCCTTTCTGATCTACCACTTGTAGGCTCTCTCTTTGCTTAGAGGATCCTTTTCAATATTTCCTGTAGAGCTGGTTTGTTGTTTGCAAATTCTTTCAATTTTTGTTTGTCCTGGAAGCTTTTAATCTCTCCTTCTATTTTCAATGATAGCCTAGCTGGATATAGTATTCTTGGCTGCATGTTTTTCTAGTTTAGTGCTCTGAATATATCATTCCAGCTCTTTCTGGCCTGCCAGGTCTCTGTGGATAAGTCCACTGCCAACCTAATATTTTTACCATTGTATGTTACAGACTTCTTTTCCTGGGCTGCTTTCAAGATTTTCTCTTTGTCACTAAGACTTGTAAATTTTACTATTAGGTGACCGGGCGTGGGCCTATTCTTATTGATTTTGAGGGGCGTTCTCTGGACCTCCTGAATTTTGATGCTTGTTCCCTTTGCCATATTGGGGAAATTCTCCCCAATAATTCTCTCCAGTATACCTTCTGCTCCCCTCTCTCTTTGTTCTTCTTCTGGAATCCCAATTATTCAATGCTGTTTCGTCTTATGGTGTCACTTATCTCTAGAATTCTCCCCTCATGGTCCAGTAGCTGTTTGTCCCTCTTTTGCTCAGCTTCTTTATTCTCTGTCATTTGGTCTTCTATATCGCTAATTCTTTCTTCTGCTTCATTTATCCTAGCTGTGAGAGCCTCCATTTTTTATTGCGCCTCATTAATTGCTTTTTTTATTTCAACTTGGTTAGATTTTAGTTCTTTTATTTCTCCAGAAAGGGCTTTTATATCTCCAGAGAGGGTTTCTCTAATATCTTCCATGCCTTTTTCGAGTCCGGCTAGAACCTTGAGAATTGTCATTCTGAACTCTAGATCTGACATATTACCAATGTCTGTATTGATTAGGTCCCTAGCCTTCAGTACTGCCTCTTCTTTTTTTTTGTGGTAAATTTTTCTGCCTTGTCATTTTGTCCAGATAAGAGTATATGAAGGAGTAAGTAAAATTCTAAAAGGGTGTCAACAACCCCAGGAAAATGTGCTTTAACCAAATCAGAATAGATCCCAAATCGTGAAGGGGGAGAAAGGGGATAAAAAGAGGTTCAGAAAGAAAGAAAGAAAAAGAAAGAAAAGAAAAGAATTTTAAAAAGAAAACAAAGAAAAGTATAAAAAAGGAAAAATATATATATTAGATAAACTAGTTAAAAAAACGTTAAAAAAGAAAAGGGTAAAAGTTTTAAAAATTTAGCAGAAGAAGAGAAAAAAATGAAAAAGAAAAAATTATTAAATTAACTGCAAGACTAAAAAATCACAGGGAAAAAGCCATGAGTTCTGTGCTTTGCTTTCTCCTCCTCTGGAATTCTGCTGCTCTCCTTGGTATTGAAACTGTACTCCTTGGTAGGTGAACTTGGTCTTGGCTGGATTTCTTGTTGATCTTCTGGGGGAGGGGCCTGTTGTAGTGATTCTCAAGTGTCTTTTCCCCAGGCGGAATTGCACTGCCCTTACCAGGGGCCAGGCTGAGTAATCCACTTGGGTTTGCTTTCAGAAGCTTTTGTTCCCTGAGCATTTTCCGTAGATTCCGCAGGACTGGAATACAAATGGCGGCCTCCTGGTCTCCATCCCAGAGCAGCCTTGAGCCCAGGGCCCCATTCCTCAGTGCACCCTCAGAGAACAGCGCCCAGTAACTCCCGTCTGCCTGACCTCTGGCCGCGCTCTGAGCTCACCGAGCCCGCGATGTGTTCAAGGTAACCCCGAGCTGTGAGCTTACTGTTGGCTCTGTCTCTATAGCCAGCTTCCCCGTTCAATACCTGCAAGCTCTGCGACACTCAGACACCCCCCGATCCTTCTGTGACCCTGCAGGACCTGAGGCCACACTGGCCCCGCATGGTCTTCACCATCGCTTCTCTGGAGTGATGTCCCTCAGAGGAAGAGACTTTAAAAGTCCTGATTTTATGCTCCATTGCTCTGCAGCTTGCCAGGAGCTGGCCCCTCCCCCCGGGGTCTATCTTCCTGTCGCTTTGGATTCACTTCTCTGCCAGTCCTACCTTTCAGAAAGTGGTTGTTTTTCTGTTTCTAGAATTGCTGTTCTTCTTCTCTTCAACCTGTCAATGGATTTGCAGGTTTTTGAAATCTTTAGATAAACTAGCTAGCTAATCTCCTGCTAACTGAAGTAGTCTCAGCCTGCTACTTCTCCGCCATCTTGACTCCTCGACCCAGAATTCATTGTTTATGCACCACACCCAGTGCTCCGTGCAATACCTGCCCTCCATAATACCCATCACTAGGCTCAGCCAACCTCCCACCTCTCTTCTCTCCAAAACCCTCAGTTTGTTTCTCAGAGCCCACATTCTCTCATGGTTCATTTCCCTCTCTAATTTCCCCCAACTCACTTCTCCTCTTCCGTGTTATTCCTTATGCTCCACAAATAAGTGAAACCATATAATTGACTACCTCTGCTTGAGTTATCTCACTCAACATAATCTCCTCCAGTCTTATCCATGTTGATACAAAAGTTGGGTATTCATCCTTTCTGATGTATACATAGTATACATGGACCATTTGGTTCTTTCCACAGTTTGGCGACTGTGGACATTGCTGCTCTGAACATTGGGGTACAGATGGACCTTATTTTCACTACATCTGTATCTTTGGGATAAATATCTAATAGTGCAATTGCAGGAAAAATCCACTTATTTCTGCCAACATTTTTAAGTATGTTCAGCTTATTCCATGTGAACCATTCTGTAGTAAAGTTGTTTTTAAGAAACATAAATTCCTTCCTTTCAAGGAGCTCTTTTAAGTCTTGGTCTTTAGAAATGCTGGCAAAAATGCATTTATTTCTTATGTCAAGCAGAGAGAGTCAATTAAAGTGTGGTTTTGCTTATTTGTGGAGCATAAGGAGTAACACAAAGGATATGAGGAGATGGAGAGGAGAAGGGAGTTGGGGGAAATTGGAGGGGGAGATAACCACGAGAGACTATGGACTCTGAGAAACAATCTGAGGGTTTTAGAAAGAAGAGAGGTGGGAGGTTGGCTGAGCCTGGTGATGGGTATTAGGGAGGGCAGGTATTGCATGGAGCACTGGGTGTGGTGCATAAACAATAAACTCTGGAACACTTAAAAAATTTGGAAAAAAATTGTTTTTTTTAAATTTCTCTTATTTCTTTTTTTTTTAATTTCTCTTATTTCTGCCAACATTTCTGAAGGCCAAGACCTAAAAATGCTCCTTGAAAGGAATTTATGTTTCTTAAAAACAACATTATTACAGAATGCTTTACATGGTATAAGCTGAACATACTGAATGTATACAACCTAATGCTTTTGGGGATAAGTATACACTCATAGAACAATGACCACTATAAAAAGCATATACAAAGTTTCAGTATTATAAGATAAATAGGGTCGAGATTTCAATTATAAACAATTGTGATTACAACTGGTAGTACTGTATTGTATTCTGAAATTCTGTTATGAGGATAGATCTTATGTTCAATGTTCTTACACAACAACAGCAACAGTAAAATAATACTAATTAATAACAATGATGAAGGAGGCAGGAGGAAACATTAGGAGGGGAATGGTATGTTTGTTTATCAATCCTTTATCTATAAAGGCCCATGTTCTCTTGCATGTCTTCCTATCTTTCTCTTAGATGCTGGCTCCACACAGACAAAGGATTCATATGGACCTTCCTTGGCTCCATCTGTGCCATCTTCTTTGTGAGTAATAGATGACATCAGAATAGCCCACTTGCCCAACTGAGGGTCATTAAAAAATCAGGTGTATCAGAAGGGTGACAGACTCGGTGAGCAATCATTCCAGTTGGCCCAGGATGGATGAGAGACTCCCAGGTGGTGGGAATTCCCACTGTAAAACCAGGAATCAGGTGTTTCCTGAGACGTAGCATTTCCACTGCTAAAATTTGGAATTCCCATGCAAACTGAATTGAAGTCACTGAAGTTACAGGACAAACATGGGCCTGATTTAGTAGGTGTTTGTTCTGCTTTTCTAGGACTGTTATGAAACACAAAACCTTCTTCCCTGCCACATTAGCAGCTGGGTGAGCTAGGATTTTCCAAATGTAGAGTGTAGTTAAAATGCCTGTAGGTTTTCTTCAGATTAATTTGGTTTTCTTTCTGATGACCTTCTGTATTGTGAAAAAGAACCTCTCCTCACTCAACAGCGATGTGTCCACCCTCCAGAACACAAGGTGAGGATGGGTCACAGGGGCACACCATGCCCCAGACAGAACATTGTCCTCACGCCTCCAGGGCTCTGGCGTCCCTTCATAGGACTCCTGAGGGGACAGGAAGAGAGAAGGGCAGCAACCCTCCTTGGCAGCCAGCTCAGATTTTGTGGTTTGTTGCTGACACCCATACCAAAAACATTCCATCTGTGCACAACCTCAACAAACTACTTCAGCTACAGAGAGAATTGACTTTGTTCTGATAAGCAGAGATTGCTATCAGGAATCTATGGGAAAAGATCCTGTGAACATTCATATCCTTATAACACACTCAAGAAATAACATAACAGTTATTTTTAAGAAATAATGTAATATCACACCCTACCATGCCCACGCCTTCATGCAAGCTCTGCCCTCTGTTTTCCTCTTCTCTTGCACCTGGTGGACTCAGCTTCATCATCCTCATATCACATCCTCTAAGAGTTTGGAGATTTCCTCTGGTTTCCTCAACTTTACACAGAGTCAATGGCCTCTATTCCGTGTAAAGCATACCCTGGCTCAGTTCATGGAGAGGGTGAGGACAGGAACAGCCCTGGATGGAAAGAAGTACCTCACTTCGCAAATGTTATAAGTGATCATATGTTCTTGACTTTCCACCAGATTTCAAGGTCTGTAAGAACAGAGGTCTTGTTCTTTGTTCTTTTGAATGCCCTAGCCCCAGCCTAGAGCCAGGTGCATAGAACATTCTCAGTAAAATCAGCTGAACAAAATTAGGGATCTTCATGAAACATCATGATCTTCTTGAGACTCACATTCTTGAGTGTCAACATTATCCCCAGTCCTAGTCAAATGCCATCCTGGACCCAAATAGTATTTCTCTTTAGGGGATCATTGACAACAAAGGTCAAAGTTGATCCCAGCTCAGTCAGAAGCATCATGGAGTGAACATGAAACCAGCCCTGGTTGGGTTGCACTGGATGCATCCTGACCTCCTTCCTCCTCCTGCCCAGGATGCTAACATTTAAAGCCACAGCTCAGCTGCTCATCTTGGACTGCACATGGTGTCTGGGCATCCTGCAGGTGGGTCCAGCTGCCCATGTCATGGCTTACCGCTTCACTATCATCAACAGCCTGCAGGGCATCTACATCTTCCTGGTGTACTGCATCCTCAGTCAGCAGGTACTACTTTCCAGTTCCCTCCCAGGACCCTTCCTATGCTCACTCCCTTCAGTGACCCAGGCATTTTCTGACTCTACAGGTCCAGGAACAATACAAGAAATGGTTCAAAGGGATCAGGAAAACAAAAGCTGAGTCTGAGAAGTACATGCTCTCAAGTGGGACCATGTCTGATGCCTCCAAACACAGTGTGGTAAGATTATGCAGTGTTCCCAAAACACTTCACTAACAAGTCCTCTTAAGAAGCTATGTCTGCCTCACTGGACAACCTGGGTATATAGCAGGTAATGCTCTTGGATGGTTCACTCTTAGTTTACCCTTGGACATACCTGAGGTCACTTCTCTGTCTTCAAATGATGTCTTCCTACACTTACCCTTGCTGAGGTTCTATGCTCACATTGACCCTTGCAAAAGACTGCCCTCTTTCCCCCAAATTGTAGAGCATCCACTTTGTGTGACATGTTGCATATGGTTTCTAATTGTACTTGGTTAGGAGATACAAAAGACAGATACTTATAAGCAGAGAGGGAGGCTTGGTCAGCTAAATAATTATAAATTAATGATCTGGAGCAGTAATGCACAAACTGCACAGTCACCGCCCATTCTTTATTCCAGGTCACTCTGGAAAGAAAGTTAGACTCAGAGGGTTTATGTCAATTATGCGAGGTCTTCAGCCTCCCTTACTTTTCCCCGACTTCAGTGCCCCCCCACCCTCCCTGGAAAATCATCTGCCCATCTCTGCACCACTTGTTTGTCCTCCTTCTAAAACTGTTCCTTCCCAAATGCTCTACTCATCAAAATCCCATCCTTCAAACTCTTTCCTCTTCTCAGCAGATGTTCTTACTGACTTCTTCATATAGAAAACAGGAGTCAGCAGTAAAAAACAAGATCAATTTTGAACTCTCAAAAACACCAGCCATTTGGCATTTTGTTCATTGTCTCTTCATTCCACCTTGTCACCACAGATAGACAAAATATGCTTCCTACCTTTTATGGCTAATCCCTCCACCAGCACTTCTCTTGACTTCTCAGTAAGTTGACATTACCAATCGCACACTTTCTCTCTAATATATTTGGTCTCATGTCCTCAATAACGTCCTTTCCACCAGCATTGCAACATGTTAAATCTCTGAATCTGAAGTATTAATTTTATATGTTTGGTCCTCCCTCTTCTTCCTCCAGATGTTCAAACCTAGATTTTACCTCCATCATTCTACCAAAAGAGCTATCTCTTGGGCCTCCAATGTTCTCCACTTTTAAATATCTTTTGGTCCTCTTAGGTTTCTTGGTAGGAGTTGGTAGTCTTGGGAGGACTGGATGCTGTTTGCCTCCTCTATTTTGAAATACTCCTCTTGTGTGTCTGACTTCTATGACTCAACATTCCCTGGAAAACTTGCTAACTTTCTACCTGAGCTTTCTTCATCTTCTTTATATTTCAACTATGCTACCTGACTTCATTATAAAAACACTTCTTTTCTCATAGATTTTATGATGTATGTAGATTAATGTTTAAGAAAGTTAGTGAGTACATTTCAAAGTGTACATCATGCCTGTGTATTGGAGAAGGCAGTCATGGGATATGGGGGAGATTCTTCCTATTTTTCTGTATATATACACTATTAACACTATTTAAAAAGAGAATGTTCACATATTTTTGATTGAAAAATAAAAAGAAAATTCTTAGTTGTTGCAAAGCACAAGAAAGAAATTCACATGATGTGGATAACTATCTACTTTTCATGTTAAAGTGTTCACATCTAGAAGGGCCTTCTCCAGATTGTGGGGGCAATGCACTTTTCTTGGTGTGTTTATATTTTCCATATCAGTTATTTTCCAAGCAATCTTTTTCCCTAGAAACCATTAATCCTCCACAATACATAGACTTTCCTTTGGATCTAGGTAAAGAAGAGGCATGAACAACATCCAGTCACCCACAATATAGCAATGTGATCTCAATTCACTATGTGGAAGTCCCTAGCTGTTTCTTGAAGCAGACAGTATACAGTACTGGTCCCAACATGCAGATACTCCCCAAAAACAAGTCCTTCCCCACAAAAATAACCCTACAAAACAAAGTCTCAAGCAGAAATCCCAGACTGATCTTCTAGCACACTCTTAGGATGTTTTAGCAGCTGGGAAATTCAGTTTGTATTGGGCTGAATTCAAATATTCAGCTGTTCGCTCAGCTATTTGCTGCTTATTACACTGTAGACAAACTATTTTATATCATATGTCTTAACTTCCTCATTTCAAAGCCCTCTCACTATTCTCCCTGACTCTTTCCAGCACAGCTTCCAATTCCTCCTACGTAGCTCCTCCATGACTGCACCCCTCTTCTCACTATCAGGCCCTCACATTCTCTCATCAGGACCCCTCAACCATTCTGGCTCATCCCTCTGGTCCACAAAAGTCTCTGCCATTCTCTGAATCTCTCCAATTCCTTTCCAGCCTATTCTTCCAATTTCTCATATATCCCACATCCCCTTGTCCTCCATGCTATTTGTTATGCTCCACAAATAAGTGAAACCATATGATAATTGACTCTCTCTGCTTGACTTATTTCACTCAGCATAATCTCTTCTGAAATTTCAATTCCCCTTACTGCAGATCAATGGTCTTGGATCTCCAGGTACAGGAAGCAAGGGGTTCTGGTACCCAGCCTCCTAAAGTCACAAACTTCTAGTTCCCAGATTCTAAGGTTTCCAACTTCCAGGAATCAACCACAAAGGGCTGAGACCCAGCTAAGGAATTTCTTCTTCATCCAGGGGAATGCATGCCATCTTCTCTGCTCTTAAAAGCCTCAAAGCCCAAAGAGCCCAAAGGGAATGATGACCTAAGTGTGTTTGTTGAAGCACTAGAAGGAAGAAAAGCACAAGACACTCAAGTGAACCATCAATAGGAAATGAAAAGCTATTTTGGTTTTAAGGAATGTCAGTTCACGGACACAAAGACCAAATCACTTCTACCTATGTTGACATGGAAAAATTTCCATGTACAAGTGGTTAGGTATTCATAACACAATACTGTATAATTTTAAAACCTTAGAATTATTCACAGTTTAATGTTTATGCAGATATGATTTTATCTAACTTTTCATAATTAAGTTATAGATTCTAGTCTGGCAGAACAAAATATAATTTGTTGATATTAGAGAATACTTATGCAAGGGAGGTTAGGTCAAGGTGAAGATCAATCAGATATCTCTTGTGTTTGTGGTAGTATGTTTTTAACAAAATGTATGCATGCTTTTACTTGTTATCAAAAACAAAGTTTTAGGGCACATGGGTAGGTAAGTTGGTTAAACTATTGCCTTTGGCTCAGATGATGATCCTGGAGTCAGGACTGAGTGCCACCTGGGGCTCCCTGCTCAACAGGGAGGCTGCTTCTCCCTCTGACCTTCCCTCCCTATGCGCTCTCTCTCTCTCACTCTTTTTCTATCTCAAAAAAAATTTTTTTAATAAATTTTTATGGGCACATAGGTGGTGCAGTGGGTTAAGCCTCTGTCTTTGGCTCAGGTCAGGATCTCAGTGTCTTGGGATTGAGCCCCACATCAGGCTCTCTGCTCAGCAGGGAGCCTGCTCCCCCCCCACACACACACACTGCCTAACTCCTGTCTCTCTCAGTCAAATAAATAAATAAATAAAATCTTTAATAAATAAATAAATAAATAAATTTTAAAGTGTTTTAAATAAGGTGCCCTCTCCTGATAAAGACAAGAATACCATTGCTAAAAAGCAAAATATAAGCAACAGCAATCAGACAATAAAGAGAAATAAAAAGTATCCAAATTGGCAATGAAGAAGTCAAACTCTCTCTCTTCACAGATGATTTGATTCTTTATATGGAAAACCCAAAAGACTCCACCCCCAAACTACTGAAACTCATACAGCAATTCAGTAGTGTGGCAGGATACAAAGTCAACATAAAGAAATCAGTGACTTTTTGATACACTAACAATGAAAATACAGAAAGGGAAATTAGAGAATTGATTCCATTTACTATAGTACCAAGAACCATAAAATACCTGGGAATAAACCTAACCAAAGAGGTAAAGGATCTGTACTCAGGGAACTACGGAACACCCATGAAAGAAATTGAAGAAAACACAAAAAGATGGAAGACCATTGCATGCTCTTGTATCGGAAGAATAAACATTGTCTAAATGTCTATACTGCATAGAGCAATCTATACTTTTAATGCCATTCCAATAAAAATTCCACTGGTATTTTTCAAAGAGCTGGAGCAAATAATCCTAAAATTTGTATGGAATCAGAAGAGATGCTGAATCACCAAGGAAATGTTGAAAAACAAAAATAAAACTGGGGGAGTCATGTTACCTGATTTCAAGCTTTACTACAAAGCTGTGATCACCAAGACAGCATCGTACTGGCATAAAAACAGACACATAGACCAGTGGAACAGAGTAGAGCCCAATATGGACCCTCAATTCTATGGTCAATTAACCTTCAACAAAGCAGGAAAAAATATACAGTGGAAAAAGACAGTCTCTTCAATAAATGGTGCTGGGAAAATTGGACAGCTATATGTAGAAGAATGAAACTCGACCATTCTCTTACACCATACACAAAGATAAACTCAAAATGGATAAAAGACCTCAATGTGAGACAGGAGTCCATCAGAATCCTAGAAGAGAACATAGGCAGTAACCTCTTTGATATCAGCCACAACAAGTTCTTTCAAGATATGTCTCCAAAGGCAAAGGAAACAAAAGCAAAAATGAACTTTTGGGACTTCATCAAGATCGCACAGCAAAGGAAACAAAGAGGCAACCCATGGAATGGGAGAAGATCTTTTCAAATGACAGTACAGACAAAATTTGATATCCAGGATCTATAAAGAACATCTCAAACTCAACACACAAAACAGATAATCATATCAAAAAATGGGCGGAAGATATGAACAGACACTTCTCCAATCAAGACATACAAATGGCTATCAGACACATGAAAAAAAGTTCATCATCACTAGCCATTAGTGAGAGTCAAATTAAAATCACATTGAGATACCACCTTACACCAGTCAGAATGGCCAAAATTAGCAAGACAGGAAACGACGTGTGTTCGAGAGAATGAGGAGAAAGGGGAACCTTCTTATACTGTTGGTGGGAATGCAAGTTGGTGCAGCCACTTTGGAGAACAGTGTGGAGATTCAAGAAATTAAAAATAGAGTTTCTCTATGATCCTGCAGTTGCACTCCTTGGTATTTACCTCAAAGATACAGATGTCGTGAAAAGAAGGGCCATCTGTTCCCCAATGTTTATAGCAGCAATGACCATGGTCGCCAAACTGTGGAAAGAACCAAGATGCCCTTCAATGGTTGAATGAATAAGGAAGATGTGGTCCATATACACTATGGAGTATTATGCCTCCATCAGAAAGGACGAATACCCAACTTTTGTAGCAACATGGATGAGACTGGAAGAGATTATGCTGAGTGAAATAAGTCAAGCAGAGAGAGTCAACTATCATATGGTTTCACTTATTTGTGGAGCATAACAAATAGCATGGAGGACAAGGGGAGATGGAGAGGAGAAGGAAGTTGAGGGAAATTGGAAGGGGAGGTGAACCATGAGAGACTATGGACTCTGAAAAACAATCTGAGGGTTTTGAAGGGGCAGGGGTGGGAGGTCAGAGTACCAGGTGGTGGGTATTATAGAGGGCACGGATTGCATGGAGCACTGGTGTGATGCCAAAATAATGAATACTGGTATGCTGAAAATAAATAAAAAATAAATTTTAAAAAAATTTAAAATTAAAATAAATAAAATTAATTAATTAAATTTAAAAATACCATACCATAAGTGACTCTTAATCTCACAAAACAAACTGAGGGTTGCTGGGGGGAGGGGGTTTGGGAGAAGGGGGTGGTATTATGGACATTGGGGAGGGTATGTGTTTTGGTGAGTGCTGTGAAGTGTGTAAACCTGGCGATTCACAGACCTGTACCCCTGGGGATAAAAATATATGTTTATAAAAAATAAAAAATTATATTTAAAAATAAAAAAATAAAAAATAAATAAAAATAAAATAAAATTCAAAACTAAATCTTCTAAGTACCTGAGAACCATCCTACAAGAAATGCATGTAGTTTCTCAGGAAGAAAACTGTCAAGTGTAAAATAAGAAATCATAACCTAGAGAAAGAGTTATGTTGGTGGGGTGGAGAGGTCTTAATATTTTTAAGAAGCGATTATTTCCAGGGATGCCTGGGTGGCTCAGTTGGTTAAGCCACTGGCTTTGGCTCAGATCATGACCCCAGGGTCCTGGGATCAAGTCCCGAATTGGGCTTCTTTTTCAGTGGGGAGCCTGTTTCTCTCTCTGCCTCTGCCTGCCTCTCTGCCTGCTTTGTGTACTCTCTCTCTCTCTGGAAAATAAATAATTTTTTTTTAATTTTTAACAAGAAGGTATTATTTCCAAACCATGAGAGACTGGACTTGAGAAACAAACTGAGGGTTTAGGATGGGAGGAGGAATGGGGGCTTGGGAGGGCCTGGTGGTGGGAATTAAGGAGGGCATGTATTGCATGGAGCACTGGGTGTGGTGCATAAACAATGAATCTTGGAACACTGAAAAAATAAAATTAAATTTAAAAAAAGAAAAAATTGAACTACAAAAAAATCCTGAGGCATATTTACTCTTAGTTATAATTTTTCAGTTCCACAAAGACTATGAATTCTGTGGTGCCTGAGTAGCTCAGTTGGTTGAGCATCTGCCTTCAGCTCAGGTCATGATCCCAGGGTCCGGTTTCCTGCTCAGTGGGAGTCTGCTTGTCCCTCTCCTTCTGCTCTTCCTCCCTCTGCTCCTGCTCTCTTCTTGTGTGCTCTCTCTCACACATAAATAAATAGATAAAATAGTTTTAAAAAGAAAAAAAGAAGTTATTATTTCCAAACTCATCAGTCAATGCAATCACAATAAAAGTCCCAAGACATTTTTGTGGAATTTAGTAAACTAGCCATAAAGTGTGTATAGAAGAAAAAATGTGACAGAGTGACAGTTCACTTGAAGAATAGGTGAAGAGGTACTCACAATGGCCTATTCCTACTCTCTACTTTGTCTTGACCAAACATTAATCAGGCCTCTCTCTTTCCTACAGGCCCCTGAATTCTGCTTACCCTCAAATCTTAGCAAGTACCAAAAAAGTGGAACATGCCCCCCCACATCAACCTTTCCTGGGAATTGGCTGACCACAGCAAGACCCTCTCTTTGTCACAACACACTGATAATTTCCCCTTATTTGTCCAGCTTCCCCTCCAAAAATGCTGTTTATTCTGTCTGCTTCCTCCTTTACCCTATAAAATAAGAACGTTTTTCTGTATTTTTGAGATGCTCATCGACTTCTGAGATCAGAAACTTCTCCCTGCTGCAATAGTCCTTCTAAGTAACTTGTCTCTTTATTCAAGCCCAGATTTAAATTTATTGGACATAAAACACAGAAATTGCCTCATAACATCTATAAAAACAAAACCACGGCATTTCTTAATGTGTGGTATTGTTCCAGGAACATAAGTGGAGTCTATGAATCAAAATAAAGGACACGTCACATATAGCAATGTAACGTTTCATAAAAATGACATTCTAAATGTGTGTGTGAAGCATTGCATGTGAAGTCAGGGAAGTCACAGATTTTCTCAGTAAATGATGTCAGGACAACAGCCTATTCATTTAAGACAAATTATTTACTGAACAAATTCCAGGTATATTAAAATATACTAAAATATTCTAGAATACTAGAAAATGAGGGGCAATCTCTTAGGCAAGATTAAAGCAAAATGCGTACAGTCAATTGAAAACCTGGACCAAAATGAAATTTTAAGTTTATAGGGATACCACCCTCAAGCTCATCTTTATTACGATTGTAATAGGGTTGATATTTACCCTGTTCTTTATCCATGTGAGCATGGACATGCAGAACCATCAAGTGGCATGGGTTTTCCAAGATACTCCCCCCAAAGCTGTACAATGAACAGGGTGTGCAAGTCATCCAGGACCCACCACAGCAGGTGACTATTCGACTGATGCATCTTCAGTGTCTGTCCCACCTGCCAACTTGTCTGCAGAGTCCCATCCCTGGGGAAGTCCTGAAATAGGCCAGACTATTAGCCATCAGAGTCCAGTTTGGAAGGAGCAGCTGGATTGTATCTGATTACAATCTGTTCTTCTGGTTCCTAGGGCTCCTGTTAAGAACAAGACAAGGGTGAATCAAGAGGGACTATGGCATGTGGTATGGTGAGTGCTGTGAAGTGTGTAAACCTGGCGATTCACAGACCTGTATCCCTGGGGATAATATAAAAAAATAATTAAAATATAAATTTTAAAAAGAGAGAGAGAGAGAGAGAGACTATGACTAGGGATACCTGGCTGGCTAAGTCAGTCGAGCATGTGACACTTGATCTTGGGCTGGTCACTTCAACCACCACATTGGGTAAAAATAAATAAATAAATAAATAAATTGTGTGAAGAGGCATTTCATATGGAACATCATTATTTCCTTGCATACTCTTTAGTATTGTTGTGAAATAAAAATAACAATTGTATTAATAATTCTCCATATTAATTGCCTGTGTATACACTTCTAAACATGCTTAGTTTTGCAATTCTTTGTAATTCTTCTTTCCCTTTTGGTTATGTTTCTTCTGTATCTACTGAAATGTAGATTTTATGTTTGTTGAATCTAATAACAATAAATTAAACTTGGATTTAAAAAGAGAGAGATTACTTTAAAAATAAGACTTTATTAAAAGAGAGAATATAATTTTGATTTATGAACATATTTTAATTAAAATTTTGTATTTGAAAGGAGAAATTTGGCCTTATTTCCTCTGTTAAAACTCCATCTGTTGCTATTGTGTTTGTTGTTCTTTATTCTTTTATCCCTGTGAAAATGGATGTTCTTGCTCTAGGGTAATATTTATCTCTTGACTTTTCAAACTAGGAAGTTTCAGTATTTCCTTATTTACCAGAATAATCTTAGAGGCCTAAAATTGGTTTCCCTTCCAATTTAGCTGCCCCTCAAATTCAAGTGAATATTTTCTCTTCTTCCTTTACCCTTCTCCAAAAATAAAGCAGGTGACAAGGTTTTTGGGGGGAGAAATATTTATATTGACAGAAGACACCATATTCAGAGTCTGAATGCATGTGATACAATAAAAAAAATTGAATTATTTGACAAAAGATACATACATATAGATAGATATATACACACATATGTATGCCTTAAAGTCAGTAAGAAAAATAAAGTGGGGGTGCCTGGGTGGCTCAGTGAGTTAAGCCTCTGCCTTTGGTTTAGGTCATGGTCTCTGGTTCCTGGGATCTAGCCCCATGTTGGGTTCTCTGCTCAGCAGGGAGCCTGTTTCTCCCCACCCCCAGCCTGCCTCTCTGCCTACTTGTGATCTCTCCCTGTCAAATAAATAAAATCCTTAAAAAGAAAAAGAAGAGAAAAATACAGTGAATAAAATAAGGCATGCAAAATATAGGAGTATATAATTCACAGAGATGACTGTGAAAATACAAAGACATATAAAAATTGCAGCACTGTTAATGAAATACTAATTCTATATTAAGATAAATAAAACATTTGATAATACATAATTTTAAGATTCCAAGATATCTGTAGACCCTAAGCCTCCTAATAATTAAATAGAAACTAGAATTGTTAAGTTGAAATGTCTTTTACAGATCATCTAGACTGATTGTGTCATTCTATCAATAAAAAAACCTGTCCAGGGACGCCTGGGTGGCTCAGTTGGTTGAGCAGCTGCCTTCGGCTCAGGTCATGATCCCAGCGTCCTGGGATCGAGTCCCACATCGGGCTCCTTGCTCCGCGGGGAGCCTGCTTCTCCCTCTGACTCTATCTTCCACTCTGTCTGCCTGTGCTCGCTTTCACTCGCTCTCTCTCTGACAAATAAATAAATAAAATCTTTAAAAAAATTTTTAAAAAAATAAAAATAATAAAAATAAAAATAAAAAAACCTGTCCATCCTTCAGAGAGACTGGCTTATATTCTTGAAGTCTTTGATTTTTTTTAAAGGTTTTATTTATTTATTTAACATAGAGAGATCACAAGCAGGCAGAGAGGCATGCAGAGAGAGAGAGGAGGAAGCAGGCTCCCTGCTGAGCAGAGAGCCCATGCGGGACTCAATCCCAGGACCCTGAGATCATGACCTGAGCCGAAGGCAGCGGCTTAACCCACTGAGCCACCCAGGCGCCCCGAAGTCTGATTTTTTTTTCCTGTCCACAATATATAATGGACATGCCTTCCTGACAATTTTAAGTTCCTGTGTCTTTCTCCTATTAATTTCCTTCTAAATGAGATAAATGATTAACAAGAGCCTAAGGGTCACTTAAGCCACAGATCAACAAAATTATTCATGTTAAAAATGAAAAATTTAAAAAGATATGATAGCAGTAGTGTTGATGGCATGTGGAAAATTGATCCTCTCCTATAGCACCTGGGTAATTTGATACAATCTCATTACATAGAAGAGTTGCAGAATTTATTACAATGTAAAATATATATGCTCTGTAACCCAGTATAGAGGCCACCTAGTCTAAGAAAATTTAAAAATGTTCTCCTTATGGTATTGTTGAGACATTCACTGCAGCATTATTTTAGAGATAGGAAACAGGAGGCCATCTAAATGTGCATTAAAAAAGAGAAAAGCAAAATAAATTTTCTAATCTACATGTATACAACAGCAGCTGAAAAGAAAGACGTGGATCTATATACAGTGACATGTAAAACCTCTCCAAATATTGCTGACTAAAGAGTAAGTTGAAAACAAAGTACATAGTAGGAAAAACTTTATTTTAAAAACATAACTTCAGCTAAATTATATATAAACAATTTCATACAAAACAAAAACACCACTCTAAAACATACAGGGAAGGAAGATAGAACAAGGACCTTGGGACCAAAAAGCTCTGCTGTGGCGAGTCCCACAAGCTCTTGTTTGGCTTCATCTATCCCAGGCTTGGAACTGAAGAGGCTGGCAGTCCAGAAATGCCAACAGGTGCAGACAACAAAAAATGTCTCTGAGAAAAGCCAGTTCTCCCTATCCAAAGGACCAGGAAAGGGAGCACCTGGAAAAACAGAAAGTATTTCAGCAGTAACTGCCCAATTCCAACCAAACAGCAGAGAAAAACTGACCCCACGCTTCTTTTCCTCAGCAAAGATCAAGTCTGGAAGCCCAGACCTCTACCCTTGCCCAGCTGTGATGGAAGCGTTCCTTCCCATCCCTTCGGTTTGTGGCAGAGACTTCCATTGTGTCAGAAGAGGCCATGTGGGGAGCAGTTACAAGGCATCCTACAATCCCACATCAGGGTGATGTACACAGAGGCTTGGCATGGAGGGAGAACTTTCAACTCCACCAGGAACAAGTTACCCTTCCAACACAGGAGCGTCAGCAGGCTGAGAGGGAATTCATTCCCACCCTTACTTGCCAGCAACAACATGGCCACTCTTCCCCCAGCTCCCAGCATAATGTCAGAAAAGTCTTCCAAAACAGAAAAGTTAATAATAAAATCCACTTAGAAAACACAATACTATAAAGACCAAGGATACAATTTAAGAAATCAGTGTCATACCAAGAACCAGGAATACCTCAACTTGAGATGACACAAATGTTAGAATTACCTGACAAATATTTTACAGCAACAATCATAAAAAATGTTCTAATGAATAATTACAAGCAAACTTTTCTGAAACAAATAAAAAATTAGAAAGTTTAGAAAAGAAAAGAGAACTTTGATAAACAAACAGATTACAAAGACCTAATGGAAATTTAGACCTGAAAAATACAAAAAGTGAAATGAAAACTCTATTAGGCTTATTAGGCTTACTAGCAGAATGGGTACAAAAGAATGGAAATATCAGTGAACCTGAAGACAAAACAATATAATTTATGCAATCTGAATAAGACAAAATAAACTACAAAAAAATTATCAGCATCTCAGGGACCTACAGGACTACCCCCCAAAATCTAATATTTCTACAGTTTAATTCCATGAAAGACTCTTAATTCTAGAGAACAAGCTGAGGGTTACTGGAGGGGTGGTGGGTGGGGAATGGGGTAACTAGGTCATAAGCACTGAGTGTTATATGCAACTGATAAATTATTGAACTGTACAACTGAAACAAATTATGTACTATATGTTGGCTAATTGAATTTAACTTTTTTTAAAAATGAATTCCCCTAGTGATTTTCATTGCTGCCAGAAGAAAAAGTAATAAACATTCAATTTGTTTTAGCAGAAAAAAAAATGAATTCCAGAGGGAGATAGAGAATATGGAACTGAAAAGTTCTTTGGAGGGAAAAACTGGTTAAAATTTCTCAGATTTCCAAAAGACAAAAACATAGATTCAAGAAGTTGAGGTAACTCCAAGCAGAATCAACTTAAACAAATCAGGGCCAAGATACAATATAATCAAATTTCTGATAACTAAAGACCAAGAAAAAAAAAACTGAAAGCAATGAGAGATTATGATACCTCATCCCTATGGGAACAAACATTTCAGGTATCAGCTCATCTCTCATCAGAAATTATGGAGGGCACATATTGATAGAGCACTGGGTGTGATGCATAAACAATCAATCTTGGAACACTGAAAAAAATAAAATTAAATTTTAAAAAATGAAATCATGGATGCCAGTGGAATGTATGTAGCACAACATCTTCATGGCATAAATGAATGGATAAAGAAAATGTAGTGTATATATATACATATATACATATATATATATGCACACACAATGGAATTTTATATATACATATATGAATATTATTCATCCATGTACAAAATATATAAGTCACGGGGTTGTAAAGTACAACATGGTAACTACAATTAATAATATCATATTGCACATTTGAAAGTTGTTAACAGAAAAGATCTTAAAAGTTCTCATCACTTAAGGAGGGCACATACTGCATGGAGCACTGGGTGTGGTACATAAACAATGAATCTTAAAACACTGAAAAAATAAATTTTTTTAAAAGTTCTCATCACACACACACACACACACGAAATTTGCAACTATGTATGGTAATGGATGTCAAGAAGATATATTGTGGTGATTATTTCATAATATATACAAATATCAAATCATTATGTTGTATACCTAAAACTAATATAGTGCTGTATGGCAATTATACCTCAATAAAATCATCTTTGGGGGCACCTGGGGGGCTCAGTCAATTAAGCATCCAATTCTTGATTTCTGCTCAGGCCATGATCTTTGGGTTTTGGAATCAGACCCCACGTTGCAGGAGAGTCTGTGCTGAGCAGTGAGTCTGCTTGAGATTCTCTCCCACCCTCCCCTCTGCCCTTCCCCCCACTCACACTCTCTCTCACTTGCTTTCTCTCTATATATATAAAATAAATAAGCACAGGGTGTTATATGCAACTAATATATCATTGAACATTATATCAAAAACTAATGATGTACTAAAAGTTGGCTAATTGAATTTAAATAAAATTAATAAATTAAATAAATAAAATATTTTTTAAAACTGTCTTTTAACAGATACTAAATAATGAATTCTGTTGACTCTGATCCAAAGTTTTCATGGAGTAGAAAAATGAGCAGAGTAATTCTTCATGTTGGGAAGTTCTTATAATACACAGGATCACATCTTCTTATACCACAAAGATTTAAAAACCACCTTCAAGGAGGCTTCCAGTACAAACACCACTAATGCTATGCAAATACTTAAAAAATAGAAGTAAAGTTTCTGAGAAGTTAATCACAAGACAGAGTCTCAGGAAAGAAAGGATCCAAACCAGTGGTTTCCTATGGCAGTCCCTCTGGAGCCCAAGTCAGACTTAAAACAGGAAGTCTTTGTAACACACACAGACCAAGACAAGACGTCCTCTGTGCCTGGGCTCGCAGTTGTCTGCATCATGAGAAACAAAAATCTACTGTTGCCAGGTAGGTAGAATTATAAGAATAATGACAGATAACTAAAGCTATCTGGGAACTCTCTATCCAGTTAGATAATATTCTATGTTCTTGATAATCTGTTTTGTTTTCTCACTTTCTCTCTAAAGGACAAAGGGAAGAGATTTTAAGAAAGATGTTGGCTCATTTATATCTAGTCTCAAAGCAGAAAATCAGTAAAACTTACTCCTGGAGCCAATCCAACAGAGATTTCTCATTTTATCAGCTATATTGGCCCAGCTTCTTCAGAGAAAGAAAATGAATATAA
>NC_081558.1:10381635-10408274 GCF_022355385.1 Mustela nigripes | reverse complement strand
TGTGTGTGTGTGTGTGTGTGTGTGTGTGTGTGTGTGTGTGTGTGTGTGTGAGTGAGGTGGGGGATGAAGGAGAGAAAGAGAGATTCATTCATTTTAAGGAATTGGTTCATGCAATTGTGGAGGTTGGGAAATTGATATTCTGTAGGGCAGACCAGCAGACTGACTTGATGTTACATCTCAAGTCTGAAGTCATTCTGAAAGCAGAATTTCCTCCTCCTGAGAGGAGGGCAGTCTTTTTTCTCCTGAGGTCTTCAACTGATTAGATGAGTTCCACCCACATTATGGAGGATAATCTGCTTTACTCTGAGTCTACTGATTTAATTATTAATCTCATCTAAAAGACACCTGCCCAGCAGGTGTTTGACCAAATATCTGGGTCCAGCCAAATTGATACATGAAATTAACCCTCCTACCGCCTATAGTATTTTTTTTCACAAGGGTACATAACCAAAGTCTCTGAAAACTCTAGTGAACTAAGAAAAACATCATCCTCCAGTCCATGGGCTTTGTGTGGGTCATGGAATTGTTAAAAGGGCAATAATGGTGCATAATAGGAAGGACAGCTTAATGCTAATTGGTCTTTATTTCCCTCAATGGTTAGGATAATACCTGTTACATAGCAAGTTAAGCATTCCTTATATATTGTCCTTGTTGGTTGTAATTTGTTCCCTTGTTTTTGTGAAAATAGTCACATTTCTTATCATCTGCTGTGTGGAACATGATTATTTTTAATGCTGGGAATATTTTAGAAAATAGTATGAAGGCACTGACATATGGAAAGACTTTTCATAGAGTTCACTGCCTCCCATGAATGGAATGAAACTCTAATAGGTGGGCAGGTGATTGCCTGTAGAGTAGTCCCTTCACACTTGTAGTGGTTTTGATACCATGAAGCCTGTCCAGTGACTCATCACTCAGGACAAGCCTAGAGGATAAAGGGAAAGGCTGTGTCCTCAATGCACTGTAGGATGGCCAGGAGCTCACTTGTTATGAACCGTAGAAGCCATGGTCACTGCACCTGGAGAGGCCACTTAACGACGAAACGGTGGCTCTACCTGCTGGCGCCTTAGTTCTTACCACTTACTTACCTCAGCTTCCCCTATTGTGTTTCCTGGGCTTCCTGCCTCACCAATACTACTGTAAGCTGGACTCAAACTTGGGGCTGGCTGACTCCCAAACCCATGCTCCTCTTGTGTGCCCCAAAATATGTGGGTTAAACAGGAGGTAATAATCCTCTAAGAGAAATCCTCAAGGTATATTTCTGCCATTGTCAGAGAACAAAGGACCTGGCTATGGGCAGAGCACACCAGTCTGTGGACTTTGTGCTTCAAGATTTATCCCCTCCATCAGGAGAGGCCATAATTTCCAAGTTGTGTCCCTGACATCAGTTGTCTGTGTATATATGTCTGTGTCCTCTTACCTGTAACACTGAGACTCCATGAGGATGGTGTCCGTTAGTGACTAACTCCTCTCTAGGGAGAGGGAGGTAATAGGGCTGGTCCTATATAAGGTGCAAGAGTCTTATGGATGCTGCTGGAAAGCTTTAGCTGCATGGTGAGATCCACATCCCTAGGAGGCAATGACCATGCCACTAGGAGTTGAAATTGGAACTCCACTCTCCTCCCTTTGTTCTCTCACTGTTCTTTTTTTTCTGCTGTAGGAATTTTGATGCTGCTGCTGTTGACACTGGGAGCTGCAGCCCAGTACAGTAGAGGTGAGTCTGCAGACTTAGTGACATAAGCTAAGGAGTGCATATGCTGGGTCTGGGTTCTACACCAACAAGGGGAAAATGAGGCTTATTCTCCAAGTGAAGCTCCAAGATGGTCTTCTGGAGACAAGAGAAACTACTTCCTCCTCTCCAAATGTCCAGTCTTTGGTCTTTTTCCTCTTTTGATGGCAGCCATCCCTTCCCTACCTTCCCCTGCTCTACTCATGGACTCTTAGTTGGCAGCTGACTTCATCTAATTCTGTGAAACTTCTGGCTGTGGTCTCCATCCCCACTGCTAGTTCCCCCACACCTGTGCTCCCTGGTGCCCTAAGAACTCTCCATGGGCCAATACCACCACCTGTCGCTGTTCCCTGGGATTCAGTTCTTCATCTGGGGAGATCTTCATCAGCCTGTTGGAGAGCTTTGATGGTATAGGAGCATGGGGTGGTGGAGAGCCAGGGAAACAGAGAGGAGAGATGGTGGAGCATTCTAAGCCCTCAGCCTCACTGAGAGTAGCACCCAGCACTTCATCTAGGAAAAGAGGGAGGTGACAGGGCAGGGGAAGTATGAGGGAAGTGGAAGGTTTTCATGATCAGTAGGTAGAGTGTTGAGAGCTTACACAGCAGAGCTGAGCTATGTGGGTTCAAAGTCCAGCTCACTGCTGATTACATCTGACATGTAGGAAATTATTTCTCTTCTCTGCCTCAGCTTGCTTGTCTGTAAATTGGGGACAATCATTGTACCTATACCCCATAGATGGAATAAGATTTAAAATTCACAAGTATAAAGAACAGGTAAAGACTAGTTCAAAGGAGACTGCCAAACACAAGTTATTATTATGGTCACTGCTATTATTACTGTGATTTTCTCATAGCATAAAGAAAGGGGAGAGAAGTGGAAGCAACAGGAGAGAAGAAATACCCACAGCCTGGAAGCTCAGGGCTTCCTCCTGGCATGAGCTCACCAGGAACTCCTGCCCCCTCAGGATCATGGCTTCCTAATTTAAATTTCCTCCAACAATGCACAAATTTCCCTTTTTCCCACATCCTCACCAAAAGTTGTTATTTTTTGTCTTTTTTATAACAGCCATTCTGACAGGTGTGAAGTGATATCTCACTGTGGTTTTGATGTGCATTTTCCTGATGATTAGTGGTGTTGTGTACGTTTTCATGTACATCTTGGCTGATTAGAGGTCATCTTTGGAAAAAATATACATTCAGGTCCTTCACCCATCTTTAAATTGGTTAAAAGTAATAGTATTTGGGAGGTTGCTATTGAGCTGTATGAATTCTTTATATATTTTGGATGTTAATCCTTTATGTGATAATATGATTTGCAAATAATTTCTCCCAAATTGTCAATAGGCTTTTCATTTTGTTGATGCTTTCCCTTATTGTACAGAAGTTTTTAGTTTGATATGGTCCCACTAGTCTATTTTTGCTTTTATTGTCTTTGCTTTTGGTGTTGAGTCCAAAATATCACTGCCTACACCAATGTCAAAAAGCTCACTCCCAGTTTTCTTCTGTGAATTTCATGATTTCAGGGTAGCATCATTTTTAAATTATTAAATTAAGGCTCAAAGAGATCAAGTGACTTATCCAAAGTCTTACAACTAATAAAATGATAGAAGCATGTCCAGGTATAAAACTAAGGTGATTTTAAGTATTGGTGAGGAAGTGGAGAAAAAGGAAACCTCATGCACTGTTAGTAGGAATGTAAATTGGTGCAGCCACTGTGGAAAACAGTATGGAGATTCCTCAGAAAATTAAAAATGGAAACACCATATGATCCAGTAATTTCACTACTGGGTATTTACTCAAAGAAAACAAAAACACTAATTCAAAAAGATATATGCACCAACATTTATTGCAACATTATTTACAATGGCCAAGATATGGAGGAAACTCAAGTGTTCATCCATAATTGAAATGGTAAATAAGATGTGGCATCCATCTGCAATGGAATATTACTCGCCCATTAAAAAGAGATCTTGCCATTTGCAACAACATGAATGGACCTAGAAGGCATACTGTCAAGTGCAATAAGTCAGTCTGAAAGAGACAAATCCTGTATGATTGCACATATATGTTGAATATAAAATGTAAAATAAAACCAGACTCTTAAATACAGAGAGCAACCTGATGATTGCCAGGGGGAAGTGGCAGGGAGATGGGCAAAAAAGATAAATGGAATTAAGAGTTACAAACTTCCAGCTATAAAATAAATAAGTTATAGAGACAAGGATCACATCATGGGGAATATAGTCAATAATACTATAATAATATTGTTTGGTGACAAGCAATGACTACACTCACCATGGTGAGCACCGAGAAATGTTTAGAACTGTTAAATCAGGGTGCCTGGGTGGCTCAGTGGGTTAAGCCACTGCCTTCGGCTCAGGTCATGATCTCAGGGTCCTGGGATCGAGTCCCTCATGGGGCTCTCTGCTCAGCAGGGAGCCTGCTTTCTCTCTCTCTCTCTCTCTCTCTCTCTCCCTCTGCCTGCCTCTCCATCTACTTGTGATCTCTGTCAAAAAAAAATAAAATCTTAAAAAAAAAAGAACTGTTAAATCATTGTGTTGTACATCTGAAACTAATATAACACTCTTACTTCAGTGAAAATGTATCTTAAAAAAAGAAGAAAACATTCCTAAAGTCTTTTATATTTGAGTATATTCAACACACAATGTTACATTAGTTTCAGATGTACAACATAATGACTAGACAAATTTATACATTATGCCATGTTCACCACAAGTGTAGCTACAATCTGCCCCCATAAATCAACAGATTGCTGTTATATTCCTTATGTTGTGTCTTTTCTTCCCATGATTTATTCATTTCATAATTGATAGCCTGCATTTCCCACTCCCCTTCACCCAAACCCTGGCCCCACTCTCCTTTGGAAACCTAGAATTTGCTTTCTGTATTTATAGGTCTGATTCTGCTTTTTGGTTTTTTGTATGTTTTATTCATTTGGATTTTCTTTTTTTAGATATCATTTATGAGTGATATCATATGGTATTTTTCTTTCTCAATCTTATTTCACTTAACATAATACTCTCTAGGTCCATTCATATTGTCTCAAATGGCATAATCTCATCCACTTTATGGCTCTGTAACATTCCATTGTGTATATACCACATGTCCCTTATCCACTCATCTGTTGACAGATACTCAGGTTGCTACATATATTGGCTATTGTAATAATGCTGTAATAAACAACAATTTAAAAATAAGCTAAAGAGCACTATGCAAGAAAATAAGATAGTATTGTTTAGCGCTGTTTAAATCATTTATTTTCCCCCTGAAATATTTTTAAATATACTTTTTTAAGTATACTTATACTTTTTTAAGTATACTTATTTTTAAGTATTTTTAAATATACTTATTTTTAAGTATTTTTTAAAGCATCTTTAAGTATTTTTTTAAGTATTTTTAAGGATACTTAAGTAAACTTTCAGGGAACCTGGGTGGCTCAGTCAGTTAAACACCTGACTCTTGATTTCAGCTCAGGTTGTGATCTGAGGGTCCTAGGATGGAATTCCAAGGGAGAGGGAGACAAGCCGACTGCTCAGCAGGGAATAAGCTTGTCTCCCTCTCCCTCTGCCCCTCCCCTTGTGCTCTCTCTCTCTACCCAATAAACATTCTTTTAAAAATATTTTCAAAATCCAAGAATTAAATTACTACTTTTGTATCATTTCTGCTTAAGAAATGGTACAAAACCATGAGAGACTATGGACTCTGTAAAACAATCTGAGGGGTCTGAAGGGGCGGGGGGTGGGAGGTTGGGGGGACCAGGTGGTGGGTATTGGAGAGGGCACGGATTGCATGGAGCACTGGGTGTGGTGCAAAAACAATGAATACTGTTACGCTGAAAATAAATTTTAAAAAAATTTTTTAAAGAAAATAAAAGAAATGATACAAAATTAGAAGGTATGCTTTTTAAAATCTTGTTATATCTGAATATCTTTTCAGAACATTTAAATAAATAATAATTTTAACTTAAAAATAAATAACTCAATCAGAGATACCTAATTATCATATGGTTTCACTCAAATGTGGAACATAAGCAATAGGGCAGAAGAAGATAGGAGAAGGGAGGGAAAACTGAATGGGAAGAAATCATTGAGGGAGACAAATCACATGAGACTCTTGACTACAGGAAGCAAACTAGGGGTTGCAGAAAGGGAAGTGGTCAGGCAGATGGGGTAACTGGGTGATGGGAATTAAAGAGGGCATGTGATATGATAAAAAATAGTAATAATAATGATAAACAAATAAATACTAATAATGGACTGGTGAAATAACCTTAACTTTAAAACAACAGTTGTTAAAATATTCTGAGAAATAAAGAGAGAAAGAAGGAAAGAAAGGAAGGAAGAAAGAAAGAAAGAGGAAAAAAGAAAGAAATTTCAATCTCATAAAGAAAATCAACTATTTTTCTCAAATCAGAAAAACAAAAAATTGGGTCATCTGAGCGGCTCAGTCGTTAAACATATGCCTTCAGCTCAGGTCTTGATCCCAGGGTTCTGGGATTGAGCCCCACATCAGGCTCCCCGCTTAGTGAGAAGTCTGCTTCTCCCTCTCCTTCTGACTGCTGCTGACCTTCCTTGTGCTCTCTCCCTCTCTTTCTCTCTGTCAAATAAACAAAATAAAAATCTTTAAGGAAACAAAAATTGCTTTTCCTTTAAGATGAAAATAAATACAACTTGCATAATGGAAGCTGAAACTAAAGTTTGCTTCAAAAAATATTTTATAATGACACTGAAGAGGTTTTTATTCAACAAAATAGAATCATAAAAGGAAATTCTAATACTTAAAAATGGTTAAGATGGAAAATTTTGTTTGTGTGCATTTGACCACAATAATAGGAAAAAGCAAGAAAATACACAGTTTTTACACCAAGAAATATTTTCATGTACTCAAAATAGCCTTAGATGCATATCTATTGATAAGTAAAGGAAAATTTTCTAATTTTTTGAAAAGAAAAGAAAAAAATACCCTAACTTACTAGTAGTCTGTGTAGTGGACTTATACACAGTTTTCTTTGTTTTCATTTTTTTTTATATTTTCTTTGTCCTTCTAAGTATCCATGTGTCATTTAATATTTGGGAGAAAGTTAATTTACCATGGAAAAAAAGGTAGTGTTGGGACTCCCGCCCAGTCCCTCTATGCCTGAGAGGCACCCCTAATGGATCCCCTCCATTTGTGCATGTGTGACCCATGGAGGCTCATGGCTGGGTGAGCATGGCCATGAGCCCTGCTGATGGTACGCCTGGATCCCAGCTCCTTCCCGGGAGCATGCCTGTCAGGTTGAGGATTTCTCATATCATGTCTTCCCCTCCTGCATTTGTCATTCCCACCTGTCCCCCACTCGACTCCATGCCACCCAACGACCTTGAAGGCAAGTGTCCAGCTATTGCCACCATCTGAGAAGAGAGGAGGGCAGTCCCTTTGCCCAGATGGGGGTGAACATGAAGGCAACATGTGTGTGTCTTCCCACATCTTGTCATGTCCTGGTGCTGACACCCACAGCCTGGCCTGGGGCCTTAGAAGGGACATCTACGAGGTCAGGTAGGACACTCTTCTCTGGGGGACCCAGTTGCCTGCCCTGACTCTACATGATGCCATGAGTTCTTTCAGGCTCTAAAGTCTTGTTGCCCTGTTTGGATGGTACAGGACCGAACATTCTGTCCCTGCATTTTGATGCATTCTTGACTTGCTAGTTCTCATTCAACTGTTATTTTTAGCCAGGGATGAGTCAGAGCCCCTGCTCTCTGGGTCCCTGAGATACTCAGTGACTCTGGCTCATGAAACTCTTTCCTCTCATGTGTAGAGAAGAGAGAGAGGTAAGAGACCAGACGAACCCTCCTCCCCCAGTGACTCAGCTGTGAGAACCTGCATGTTGCTTCCTCATTTCGTATGTGTGATGGGCTCTGATAAGAGAAACTTCCTCCAGGGTTGGAGGTAGCAAGACTCCTCCAGAGACATCCTTGGACTTCTTGAAAATGCCTGACATTTGGAGCTTGGGACAGTGGATGATGAGGACTCTGTCAGGATCTTGGGCCACTGTTGAGTAATGGGAAGTGGAAGCTGCCAATGGGCAGTGGCCAGACCACCTGGCTTTACTCTCAGGTGGGGAAGAGTGTTACTCTAGCAGACTCCAGCTGTGACACCCTTAACTGACTCAGCATCGAGAGTGGTCTTCAATGCCACCATCACACTGACTGGAGCCCACCCCCAGAACACCAATAGTGCAAGCAGAGACTTAGTGCCTAAGTTCACACCACATTTGCAGAAGGGTATGCTGACCTCCTTCCAGCCCCTATGATGGCACAACAGAGTATCTGAATCTAGGTGCCCTCAGGCCCAGCCAGAGAGTAGAGATGAGCAGAGCAGTGAGCAGGCTTTCTGGAGAAGCTGTCTCCAGCTCATACCTGCCCCAGGAATGCCACCTGCAAGCTGAGTTCTTTCCAGTACCTATGGCTGAGTCAGGCTGGAGGCCAGGGTCTCTGCCTTATGGGAACTGATTCCTTTGGGACATGATCCTTTATCTTGTATTCTAGACATCAACATGTGTGAACGACCGTTGAGAAAGTCCTGTGCAACCTACGCTGACTGCCGGAGCATGGACGACAAGTACTGCATGTGTGGCCCAAGACAGGAGCTCATTTCTGAGACAGCATTCAGGAATGAGAGTGAGAACATGTGTCAAGGTAAGAAAGATTTTTCACCTTCTATATCCCCATCCATGAGGTTTGGGGTCACTAAGCTCACTTTTCCAGGCATCAGAGAGCTGTTCTCGGCACCTATTTGAGTTCTATCCCTCTCCAAACCCCAAGGCTCTGATACCTCCACAAAGGGCCACTCACACAATTTTGGAACATCTTCCCTTCCCACATAGTACTTTATTTTCATAAAACAAAGAGGTGACATTTAGGAGACTTCACAAACTCACAGCACATTATGTTTCAGTGCAATATCCGTCTTCTGCTTCATCAGTGGTGGCCAGTATAAGACCTTCCCTGCCCACCGCCACTGTCCCAGAATCCATACAAACTTGGTCACACCAGAATGGATCCAGGAACCCTGTCTAGAATTGTAAGAAGGGGGGATATTTGAGGGTGGGCACACCTTTCCTGGCCAACATTCCCCTAGCCAACAACCCTACCTGGAAAAAATGCCTCCTCACATGGTGAACTGGTTTCTTGGCCTTCCGGCTTTAATTCCCCCTGCAAGCTCTGCCCTGAACCTCCCCGATAATTTAGTTTATAGGCCTGTAGGTAACTCAGGTGACTGGGACCTGGAAGATGTTGTATGGGGGTAGGCAGAGTGATGTGGACCACCCTACACACACTCTGAGATTGAGGTGAATGGAAGAGTCTTCCGTCTGGACCAGATGGAAAAAGAGGGGACGACTGCAGAGTCCTGACCCTTTTCCAAGGAGGTCAACCCAGGCCCCGTTTAACCCAGACCACTCAGAGACAGAAGATGGAGGGTGAGTCCCATTTGGCAGTTCCCACAGGTCTATATCACTGGTGGAAGTCCAAGGGTCAAGAAAACAGAAGCATCTGCCACCTCTTGCCCATCAGCACCTGCTCCATTCTCCATCCACCTTGCCCTCCTCCACCACTGACCTTGCTCAAATGCAGATTCTCACCACCATCTTTTAGTCCAGAGATTCCTTCATGGGGATCAGAAAAGAAAACTTCACTGCCCCATAGCTGCCTGACTGAATGTCAGCCCCACTGTCTACCACAGCCCTGGTGGCCACTCTCCAGGTGACCCTGACTGTACAGCATCACCTTCATTCTCTTGATTATTGCCCTTAAGCCCCTTGAAAGTCCTGGATCAGGTGTGGGTTTTACTCATCTCCATGGAACTAGAGTCTCAGAGTTAACGTGGATGGGAGCATGCTGTCTCCCAGGACAGCTGGGATTCCAAGAATTAGGCAGGCAGTGAGATTCCACCCAGGAAATGTCAGGACAAAGGCCAATGCTGGGAGCCATGACAGTTCCTGATTGGGTACATAGCATTTCCCCTGCACTTAGTTTCCAGGAAGGCCCATCCTGGACTTCTTCAAATCCTCAGGTTTGGTGGCTGTGATATCCCCACCCCTCTAGGAGTCACCCAGGAAATCTGAGGGCACCAGGCCTGACAGACTGAGAGGGCTTGGACCAGTTTCATCCACATCTGGACAACAGAACACCTAGCCACTCTCTTGTCTCATAAAATAATCCATGTGAAATAGAAAAGGCACACATTCACCACGGAAGAGAAAGCAGGCCTTCTCCAAGCAGATTTCTGCTATTGCCAGGGAACAAAGAACCTATATAAGGGCAAGACACATGGATTGGAAGAGTTTCTCCTTCAAGATTTTCTCCCCTCCTTTGGAAGAGGTTTCAATTTCTATGTTGTGTCACTGACATCAGCTGTCCATGTATACTCTGTCCCCTTAACTGTAGCACCTGGGGTTCCATGAAGGTTATGTTTGTGGTTATCCTTGACTTACTTCTTGGGGAGCCCAGGGAGATGGAGGGGATGCAGATAGTCTTGGCACAATGTGCAGCAGAGGACGCTCATGGATCCTGCTGGAAAGCTATGCGCTGCAGAAGGCAATGGCCATGCAGTCATGGGTTGAAACTGGGATTCACTCTCATTTCTGTGTTGTCTTCTTTTCTGTCCCAGGGATCTTGGTGCTGCTGCTGTTGACACTGGGGCCTGCACAGAAACTGAAAGGTGAGTCTGCCCAGCCTATCCCACTGGGGACATAAGCTGGGGAGTGAATTCTGGGGTCTGGGCTTTCTTACCATCAATGGGTAGGGAAGGGGGCGTATTCCACAAGTGATGCTCACAGATGCTTTCTGGGTATACAAGAAGCTGATTCCTCCTCCCTAAATGTCCAGAGTTCTCTGAGCTCTTCCAGTAACAGCCATCCCTTCCCTACACCCCACCCCTTGCTCTATCCCTGGACTCTTAGCTGGTATATGTCTCCCTCCATTTCTTGAACCCTCTGACTGTGGTCTTCGTCCCCTCAGTCTCTGTCCCCACAGACTGTGCCCAGTGGTGCCCTCCAAAATCCACGTGTGTGAATGCCACTGCCTGTCGCTGCTCCCCAGGATTCATTTCATCGTCTGGGGTGATCTTCACCAGCCTGTCGGAGAGTTGTGATGGTACAGGGTCTTGGGGTGGTGGAGGGGCAAGGACCCCAGGGGTTGGGAGATGGTGAGGCATTCCCAAGCCCTCAGTATTAGTGAGAAGAGCACCCAGCATTTCATCAAGGAAAAGAGAGAGGTGACAGGGCAGGAGGAGTACAAGGGAAGTGGACAATCTGGTTTTCATGATCAGTAGGTAGAGTGTTGAGAGCTTGCACAGCAGAGCTGAGCTACGTGGGTTCAAAGTCCAGCTCACTGCCAATTACATCTGACATGTAGGAAATTATTTCTCCTCTCTATGCTCCAGTTTGCTTGTCGATAAATTGGGGATTTAAAATTCACATGTGTGAAGAACAGGTAAAGAATAGTACAAGGCACACTGTCAAACACAAGCTATTATCATGGTCCCTGCTGTTATTACTGTGTTTATACTTGTAACACAAGGAAAGGGGAGAGTAATGGAAGCAGCAGGAGTAAGCAACCTGGAAGCTCAGGGTCTCCTTCCACAATAAGCTCACTGGGAACTCCTTCCCCTTCATGGTCATGGTTTCGCACCTCACTCCTCACAGCAGCCTCATGAGGCAGGCAGAGCTAACACGGTTTGTTTTTTGGGTGGGGTGTGTGTGTGTGTGTGTGTGTGTGTGTGTGTGTTTCATTATGTTACATTAGTCACCATATGGCATATCATTAGTTTTTGATGTAGTGTTCCATGAGCTGGCACAGTTTTTATTTCCCACCTACATTCCTCTGTTCTGAGTTCTGTTTTGTTTGTTTCTTTTTAGATTCCACATATAAGTGAAATCATATGTCATTTGTCCTTCTCTCTCTGGCATATCTCACTCAGCATAATGCCCTCAAGATCCATCTGTGTCGTTGCAAATGGCCATATTGCCTTCCCTTTTATGGCTGAATGATAGTCCCCTGTGCACCTACACCACCTTCCATCATCCACTCAGGCACTGATAGAAACATGTTTCCCTACCTTGCCTTTCTATCATAAATGCTGTGATGAGCTTGCCTGTTATAAATGCTGTGATGCAGATATCTTTCCAGGTTAGTGTTTTTGTTTCCTTCAAATAAATACCCAGGAGTGGAATTGTTGGATCATACAGTAGTTCTGTTTTTAATTTTTTTGAGGAATCTCCAGATTTTTTCCCACAGTGGTTGCACTAATTTGCAGTCCCTTCAATAGGGAGCAAGGTTCTCTTTTGTCCACATCCTCACCAATATTTGCAATTCCTTATCTTTTTTTTTATAATAGTCATTCCAACAGGTGTGAGATGATAGCACCTTATGGTTTGGATTCCCATTTCCATGATGATGAGTGATATTGGGTACTTTTTCATGTACCTCTTGGCCATTTGGATGTCTTCTGTGGATAATGCCTATTCAGATCTCTACCCATTTTTTAAATTGGATTGTTTAGGATTTTTATATTGTGTTAAATGGGTCCTTTATATTTTTTGGGGTGTTAATCACTTTTCAGATATATGATTTGTGAATATTTTCTCTTAAATTATAGATTGCCTTTTCATTTTATTGATAGTTTCCTTTGTTTTATAAAAGCTTTCTGATGTGGCATATTTCCTCTTCTTTATCTTTGTTTTCTGGAGTGAAATCCAAAATATCTGTGTTGAGACCGATTTCAAAGACTTTATCTCCTGTGTTTTTTTTTCTATGAATTTTATGGATTCATTTTTTATCATAATTGGGACCAAAGAGATTGGCTTATCCAAATCAAGATTAATAAGATTGTAGAACCTAGATCAACATCTAAAACAGAAGAGTTTTTATTCTTAAACAATGCAAGATTTAAAAAGAAATTTACATGACTTAAGTATGGCCAACATGGTATATCATATGCTATGGGCATTTCACCACAATAAGAAAATTAGTGGAGAAAAGGGGAAATAAACAATTTTCATACCAAGAAATATTCTTCATCTACTCAAAATCATCTTAGATGCATATTTACTGATAATAAAGGACAATGCTCCTAGCATGTTTGAAAAGCTGAGGGAAAAAAATATCCTCAATCTTCAAGTAGTCAATATATAGTGGACTTGTAAGTGGATTTTCTTTGTTCTCATTTTTTAAATATTTTTTTCAGCTTAACAGTATTCATTGTTTTTGCACCACACCCAGAGCTCCATGCAATCCGTGCCCTCTCTAATACCCACCACCTGATTCCCCCAACCTCCCATCCCCTGACCCTTCAAACCCCTCAGATTGTTTTTCAGAGTCCAGAGTCTCTCATGGTTCACCTCCCCTTCCAATTTCCCTCAACTCCCTTCTCCTCTCCATCTCCCCTTGTCCTCCATGCTATTTGTTATGCTCCACAAATTAGTGAAACCATATGATAATTGACTCTCTCTGCTTGACTTATTTCACTCAGCATAATCTCTTCCAGTCCCATCCATGTTGCTACAAAAGTTGGGTATTCATCCTCTCTGATGGAGGCATAATACTCCATAGTGTATATGTTCTCATTTCTCATATTTTCTAATATCCATGTGTCATTTAGTACTTGGGGGAAAGATGCTATCATATTTTTAAAAAGAGATGTTGTGACTATTAGCCAGCTTTGGTGCATTTGCATGTGTGTATTATGGAGACTTATGGCTGAGTGAGTATGACAAGGAGATCCTACCACTAATGTAACTGATCTCAGCTCCTTTCTGGAAGCATGTGTGTATGGTTGAGGAGTTTCCTGTCCTTATGCCTTCCACACCTTGCACCTCCTTCTCAGTCAACCCCCACTCACCTCCACCCCAACCTGCAACACTGAAGATAGTTCTCTTGCCATTGTCGCCATCTGAGAAGAGAGGAGGGCAGTTCCATGGCCCAGGTGGGGGTGAACACGAATGCATCACGTGTGTGTTTTCCAACATCCTGTCATGTCCTGGTGCTGACACCCACAGCCTGGTATGGGGTCTTAGAAGGAATGTCCACAGGTGCAGAGAAGAAACTTTGAAAGTTTTGGAATGTATAGGACCAAATATTTTGTGCCTGCATTTTGATTCATTCTTGTGTCCATGGTTTTTATAAAACTGTTGCTATTTTTAGCTGATAGTGTCCGTCCCTAGCTCCCTGAGCTACTCAAAGAGGACCTGGCACACAGACATCTTTCCAGTCTTTTAAAAAATAGGGAGGGGTGCCTGGGTGGCTCAGTGGGTTAAGGCACTGCCTTCGGCTCAGGTCATGATCTCAGGATCCTGGGATCGAGTCCCACATCGGGCTCTCTGCTCGGCAGGGAGCCTGCTTCCTCCTCACTCTCTGCCTGCCTCTCTGCCTACTTGTGATCTCTGTCAAATAAATGAATAAATAAATCTTTAAAAAAAAAGGGAGAAATAAGATGCCAGAAGACATCACCAATGTTTCAGCTGTGAGGAACTTTGTGCAGCTTCATTTCACATTCCCAATGTCTCTGACAAGAGGGGACCTCCTTCAGAAGCAGATATAGTATAACTTCCACAGAAATATCCTTGGGGATCATAAAAGTACCTGACATTGGGAGCCTGAGGCAGTGGGTGATAAGGACTCTGGGGGGATCTTGGGCCATCGTGAGTAATGGGAGGTGGAAGCTGCCAATGGGCAGTGGCCAGACCACTTGGCTTTACCCTCAGGTAGGAAAGAGTGTTACTCTGCACAGACTCTAGCCGTGACCCCCTTCACTGACTCAGCATTGAGTCACTTTTGTGCCACTGTCACACTAACTGGAACCCACCCCCAGATCCCCAATAGTGCAAGCAGAGACCCACAACACATGCAGAAGGGTATGCTGACCTCCTTCCAGCCCCTATGATGGCACAGCAGAGTATCTGAATCTAGGTGCCCTCAGGCCCAGCCAGAGAGCAAAGATGAGTGGAGCAGTGAGCAGGCTTTCTGGAGAAGCTGTCTCCAGCTCAGACCTGCCCCAGGAATGCCACCTGCTATCTGAGTTCTCTCCAGCACCTATGACTGAGTCAGGCTGGAGGCCAGGGTCTCTGCCCTATGGGAACTCACATCTTTGGGAGGTGACCCTTTGACCTATTGTTTTCCAGACATCAACGAGTGTGTTCCCTCCTCGACAGCGTCCTGTGGGAAATTCGCAGACTGCTGGAACACAGTGGGGAGCTACTACTGCACATGCATTCCAGGTTACAAGCTTGCTTCTGGGGCAAGAACATTCAGGAATGAGAGTGAGAACACATGTCAAGGTAAGAATTCACTTGTGTCTTCCATCTACTCCTCCATGAGGTTTCGAGTCACCCAGCGCACTTTCTCCAGGCATCAGAGACCCATCCTCAGCACCTAGCCAGAGATCTGTACCTCTTTGAACCCCAAGGCTCAGAACTCTCTGTAGAGGGTCACTTATGGAAGTTCAAAGAATTCCCCTTGCTCCTTGGCATTTTACTTTTGTAAAATTAAAAAAAAAAAAAAAGGATGGCACTCAAGATATTTCAGGAGCTCATAGAAGTTTCTAGTGGAAAATCCCTCCACCTCACCATCATCAGTGACTGTGAGGATGAGACCTTTCCCACCAGAGCCCACTTGGGCTTGGCCATGCCAGGAAAGCTCTCAGATCTTTTGGGCCATGTTGGACCCAGGGAACCCACCCAGAAACACTACAAGGGGAAGATGGGAAGGCCAACCCTGTTGCCTGGGTCTGTTCTCTCCCTGGCCAACAATTTCAGCATCCTGAACCTCCTTCTCAGCTGCTCGGCCTCTGTCTGTCTCCCTGCACAAGGCTGACCCTGACTCTCCCAAATAAATTCAGTTCACAATCCTGAGAGAAGACCAGATGACCAGGACCCAGAAGGATGTTGTGTGGAGTCTAAGCAGAATAACACGGAGGCACCCCCATACACACGTGGAGAATTGGGTGATGAGAAGGGGCTCCCATCTAGACCAAATAGCAGTGGGAGACATCGGGGACGACCAGGTGAGCAGTTGCCCTGAGGGAATTAAAACAAAAGCTGTCACTGGGAGCCAGACAGCATCCTGGTTGGGAAATGTGGTATATTCCCTCAATGTGGTTCCCCAAAAGACCCAATCTGGTCTTTGTCCAAATGCTCAGGCTGAGACACAGATTGCCATGATGTCCCCATCCTGGCTGAAAGCTGCCCAGGGAAGCTGAGAGAACTGGAGCTGAAGACAGGGAGAATTCAGGCCAATTCCATCCATATCTGGGCAGCTGAGCATCTGGGCACCACATTCACCCATAGCACACCTCGGTGTGAATAAGAAAAGGCACCCACTTACCAGGGAGGAGTCAATGTGGCCTTCCTGATGCTTCTATGTCCAAACTCTGAATAACTAAATGACCACCTGGGAAAGTATCTGGTCTGACCTGATCCCAGGCCCCTTACCCACACACACACACACACACACACACACACAGAAGCTTTCATACCTAATGAACTGCTGTTGTCCCCTGCAGGCATCTTTTTCCCCACCTGGACCCCACCCCATGGAATCAAGAGCCGGGTGAGTGGCCCCAGCAGGGACTAGGAGACAGGAAATTCTTCCTCAAAGTTCCCCACCCCTCCTGGTTGCCATTTCCCCCAAGATTCCCACATAGAGGCTCTCTGACTACCTCATCTTCCCTCTCCCCAGAGACTCTCCCACTTCTTTAAAGGATTCGAAGATCTAGGCAGAAATTTCATACCAGCCTTTGTCCAGGACACCATACAGGTAAGGTCAGAATCCAGGGGAGACAATTGGAGGCATCTCATGAAGGCCCAGGAGAGCCTTGGTGTGGAAAGAAACCCCCCAACACAATGGTGACCTCTCTGAGGCACTCCTCTCCTGGGGTGGGTGGGAAGAGCAGATATCCAGGTATTTGTACTCACTGTTAGACACCCACCTGCATCTACTAACAACCTTTCATCTTACTTTTCTGGAAATTGGATTTATGTCATCCTTGGCATTCATGAAAAGGATTGGCCGTGAGTGGCTGGATTCCAGGGACAATCCCAGGAAACCCCAAACAGTGCCACCTTTTCCCCCAAACAGATAGTCTCTAGGACCTTTACTTTGAGGCTAAGTGGACAGCCTATTCATTCAGTCTTTCTGGCCCATGATGCACTACTTCTGTGTCTGCTTTCCCCCAGGATGTCGTACAGGGTGTGGATGAGCTGCTGCAGACCCCTGAAGACCTGGAGGCCCTGCCCCGCTCAAAGCAACACTATGTGGCCACAAACCTGCTCGCTGGCCTGGAGAATGTGCTGAGTAACCTAAGCCAGGCCCTGCCCAATGGGACATTGACCTTCAATGCATCTGCAGGCACAGGTAAGTACTGGGGTCTGCCCCAAGCTCTGCTCTGCCTGTTCTCCCACATTTGTTCCCCAGCCTCAATGGAATGTGTGACCATGCTTGTATCTCAGTATTATAATCATAAACAAATTAAAATAAGTGGTAAAAAGAAATGAATAAATTATGCTAAGTAAAATAAGTCAGAGAAGGACAAATTCTGGGTGATCTCACTTATATGTGGAATCTTAAAAAAATGAATAAATAAAACACAAACTGGAGCTCATAGGCACAGACTGGTGGTTGCCATAGATTGGGGTTAGAGGGGTGCTTGTGAGGTGTGTGGTGGTAGGTCAGTAGGCTAAATGGGTGAAGGGGGTCAAAGATATAAAATAAATAAGTGATGGTATGTAAGGTGCCTTGTGACTATAGTAAATAATACTCTGTTACATATTTCAAAGTTGCTACAAGAGTAAATCTTGATCAAAAAGTTGAAAATAGAGCTACCCTATGACCCAGCAATTGCACTACTGGGTACTTACCCTAAAGATACAAATGTAGTGATCCGAATGGGCACATGCACCCAAACGTTTATAGCAGCAATGTCCACAATAGCCAAACTATGGAAAGAGTCTAGACGTCCATCAACAGATGAATGGATAAAGAAGATGTGGTGTATATATATGCAATGGAATACTATGCAGCCATGAAAAGAAATGAAATCTTGCCATTTGAAATGACATGAAAGGAACTAGAGGGTGTTATGCTGAGTGAAATGTCAATCAGATAAAGGCAATTATCATATAATCTCTGTGATATGAGAAATTTGAGAGGCAGAGTGGGGGGATAGAGGGGGATAGGAAAGGAAAAATTTAAACAAGATTCAGGAAGGAGGCAAACCATAAGAGACTCTTAATCTCACAAAACAAACTGAGAGCTGTTGGGAGTGAAAGCGTAGGGATAGGGTGGCTTTGTTATGGACATTAGGGAGAGTCTGTGCTATGGTGAGTGCTGTGAAATGTGTAAGCCTGATGAATCACAGACCTGTACACCTGGGGCAAATAATATATTATATGTTAATAAAAAAATTTAAATCTTGGAAGTTCTCATCTCAGGAAAAATAATTTTTAACTGTGGTGCCAGAAATTAACTAGGCTTCCTATGGTGATCATTTTGCAATATAAATAAATAAATAATCATTATGTTGTAAACATGAAACTAATGTCAATTGTATCTCAACAAAACAAGAAATGAATATCTATGCTCAAATAATCAACAAAGCAGGAAAAAATATCCAGTTGGGAAAAGACAGTCTCTTCAATAAATGGTGCTGGGATGGGACACCTGGGAGGCTCAATGGGTTAAGCCGCTGCCTTCGGCTTGGGTCATGATCTCGGGGTCCTGGGATCAAGTCCTGCATCAGGCTTTCTGCTCAGCAGGAAGCCTGCTTCCCTCTCTCTCTCTCTCTGCCTACTTGTGATCTCTCTCTGTCAAATAAATTAGCAAAAATCTTTGGGGAAAAAATGGTGCTAAGAAAATTAGATACTTATGTATAGAAGAATGAAACTCGACCATTCTCTTAAACCATTCACAAAGTTGAACTCAAAATGAATGAAAGACCTCAACATGAGGGAGAAATCTATCAAAATCCCAGAGGAGAACATAGGCAGTAACCTCTTTGACATCGGCCACAGCAACTTCTTTCATGACATGTCTCTAAAGGCAAAGGAAACCAAAGCAAAAAACTTTTGGGAATTCATCAAGATCAAAAGCTTCTACACAGCAAACAGAACAGCCAACAAAACAAAGAGGCAACCCTCAGAATGGGAGAAGATATTCACAAATAACACTACAGAGAAAGGGCTGGTATTCAAGATCTATAAAGATCTCCTCCAACTCAACACACACAAAACCGATAATCATGTCAAAAAATGGGCAGAAGACATGAACAGACACTTCTCCAAAGAAGACATACAAATGGCTATCAGACACATGTAAAAATCTTCATCATCATTAGCTATCAGGGATATTCTTTTTTTTTAATTTTTTTTATTTATTTTCAGCGTAACAGTATTCATTGTTTTTGCACCACACCCAGTGCTCCATGCAATCCGTGCCCTCTCTAATACCCACCACCTGGTTCCCCAACCTCCCATCCCCCGCCCCTTCAAAACCCTCAGATTGTTTTTCAGAGTCCACAGTCTCTCATGGTTCACCTCCCCTTCCAATTTCCCTCAACTCCTTTCCCCTCTCTAACTCCGCATGTCCTCCATGCTATTTGTTATGCTCCACAAATAAGTGAAACCATATGATAATTGACTCTCTCTGCTTGACTCATTTCACTCAGCATAATCTCTTCCAGTCCCGTCCATGTTGCTACAAAAGTTGGGTATTCATCCTTTCTGATGGAGACATAATACTCCATAGTGTATATGGACCACATCTTCCTTATACATTTGTCCGTTGAAGAGCATCTTGGTTCTTTCCACAGTTTGGCGACCGTGGCCATTGCTGCTATAAACATTGGGGAACAGATGGCCCTTCTTTTCACTACATCTGTATCTTTGGGGTAAATACCCAGTAGTGCAATTGCAGGGTCATAGAGAAGCTCTATTTTTAATTTCTTGAGGAATCTCCACACTGTTCTCCAAAGTGGCTGGACCAACTTGCATTCCCACCAACAGTGTAAGAGGGTTCCCCTTTCTCCACATCCTCTCCAACACATGTTGTTTCCTGTCTTGCTCATTGAAATACTACCTTAAATTAGGGATATTCAAATCAAAACCTCATTGGGATACCACCATACCCCAGTTAGAACAGCCAAAATTTTCAGAACAGGAAACAACAACTGTTAGACAGAATGTGGAGAAGGGGGAACCCTCTTACACTATTGGTGGGAATGCAAGTTGGTGCACCACATTGGAAAACAGTGTGGATATTCCTAAGAAATTAAAAAAATTGAGCTACCCTATGACCCTGCAATTGCACTACTGGATATTTACCCCAAATACAGATGTAATAAAAAGAACATCTGTACTCCAATGTTCATAGCAGCAGTGGCCACGGTCACCAAACTGTGCAAAGAACCAAGATGCCCTTCAACAGACAGATAATTAAGATATGGTCCATATATACAATGGAATATTATGCCTCCATCAGAAAGGATGAATATCCAACTTTTGTATCAAACATCGGGACTGGAGATTATACTGAGTATAATAAGTCAAGCAGAGAGAGTCAATTAAGTGAAGTCAATTAAGTGAAGTCATATGGCTTCGTTTAACTTGTGGAGCATAAGGAATAACATGGAGGACATTAGGAGAATGAGAGGAAAAGTGAATTGGGGGGAATCAGAGGGGGAGGGGTACCTGGGTGGCTCAGTGGGTTAAGCCACTGCCTTCGGCTCAGGTCGTGATCTCAGGGTCTTGGGATGGAGTCCCACATTGGGCTCTCTGCTTGGCGGGGTGCCTGCTTCCCTCTCTCTCTGTCTGCTGTAATCTCTCTCTGTCAAATAAATAAAAAATTTTAAAAAAGAAAAAAAAAGAAAGAATTCAGAGGGGGAGATGAAATATAAGAGACTATGGACTCTGAGAAACAAACTGAGGGTTTTGGAAGGGAGGGGGTGAGGGGTTGGGTGACACTGGTGGTAGGTATTAAGGAGGGCTCATATTGCATGGAGCACTGGGTGTGGTGCATAAGCAATGAATATTGGAACACTGAAAAAAATTAAAATTAAAAAAGAAATGAATAAAACTATAAATAATATACATGTTAATAAAAAATAAATTATTAACAGAGGAATTGATGATAAATAAGAATTTAAGATAAAATAGAAATGGCTTCCCAAGAAAATAATTTATTTAATTAGGAATAATATGAATTTAATATTATCTGATATTTAAGTGTTTTATTTGTTTTATTTCAGGTAAAATTCATGTACCATAAAATTCTTTTTAAGCAAAAATCCATTTTAAGCAAAGCATACTATGCAGTGGCATTTATTTTTCTAAGATTGATTGATTGATTGATTTTATAAAGAGAGAGAGTAAGAGCAGAGTGGAGGGGCTGAGGAAGAGGGAGAGAGAAACCTCAAGCAAACTCCCCCTGAGCACAAGCCCAAGGCAGGGCTCAATCCCATGACCTTGACATCATCACCTGAACAAAACCAAGAGTCCAATGCTCATCCCACTGAGCCACGCAGGTGCCCCCATTCAGTGACATTTAATATATTCACAGAGTTGCAATCATTGCCTCTATTTCTAAAATATTTTCATCACCCTTGCAGTAAATATTGTACCCCTGCTCAGGAGTCATTCTTCATTCTTCCCCTCTCCCAGCCCCTATACATCACTGGTTTGTTTTCTGTCTCTATGGATGTGCCTATTCTGGACATTTCATATGGAGAGATACACTGCGTTGCTTAATATGTGTCTTCTTCCACCTAGCATCATGTTTTCAAGGTTTATCCATGTTGTAGCATCTATAGGTGTTTTGTTATTCTTATGGCTGTATAATATTCCATTGCATATGGATGCAGCACCTTTTATTCCACCCTTCATCCACTGATGGACATTTAGCTTATTGCCACCTTCTGATTGTTGAGAATAATCCTACTATGAATATTGGTTCACATGTTTTTGTTTAATTTTTATTTATTTTTTATTTATTTTTTATTTATTTTCAGCATAACAGTATTCATTATTTTTTCACCACACCCAGTGCTCCATACAATCCATGCCCTCTATAATACCCACCACCTGGTACCCCAACCTCCCACTCCCCCGCCACTTCAAACCCCTCAGATTGTTTTTCAGAGTCCATAGTCTCTCATGATTCACCTCCCCTTCCAACTTCCCCCAACTCTTTATTTATTTTTTGATGGGATAACTGGACGATGGGCATTAGAGAGGGTACTTGATGTAATGAGAACTGGGTATTACACACAACTGATGAATCACTAAATTCTACTGCTGAAACTAACACAGTGTATGTTAATTGAATTTTAAGTGACTCTTAATCTCACAAAACAAACTGAGGGTTGCCGGGGGGAGGGGGTTTGGGAGAAGGGGGTGGGATTATGGACATTGGGGAGGGTATGTGATTTGGTGAGTGCTGTGAAGTGTGTAAACCTGGTGATTCACAGACCTGTACCCCTGGGGATAAAAATATATGTTTATAAAAAATAAAAAATTTAAAAAAATAAATAAATAAAAATTAAAAGTTTTTTTTAGAATTTATTTTATTTTATTTTTTTTTATAAACATGTTCCATGCAATATGTGCCCTACATAATACCCACCACCAGGCTCACCCAACCTCCCATCCCAGATCCCACCAAAACCCTCAGATTGTTTTTCAGAATCCATAGTCTCTCAGGGTTTGTCTCCCCTCCAATTTCCCCCAACTCCCTTCTCCTCTCCATTTCCCCATGCCCTCCATGTTATTTATTATGCTCCACAAATAAGTGAAACCATATGACAATTGACTCTCTCTGCTTGACTTATTTCACTCAGCATAATCTCTTCCAGGCCCGTCCATGTTGTTACAAAAGTTGGGTATTCGTCCTTTCTGAAGGAGGCATAATACTACATAGTGTATATGCACCACCTCTTCCTTATACATTTGTTCGTTGAAGGGCATCTTGGTTCTTTCCACAGTTTGGCGACCGTGGCCATTGCTGCTATGAACATTGGGGTACAGATGGCCTTTCTTTTCACTACATCTCTATCTTTGGGGTGAATACCCAGTTTAAAAAAATGTTAATGTAGGTCTTTGACCTGTTTTGAACTAATTTTTCCGTATTGTGTGAGATAGGTTTCCAGCTTCCTTCTTTTGTTTGGTAGCCTGATGTGTCAGGACCATTTGTTATAGACACTTTTCTTTTTCCACTGAAGGGTCTTGACACCAGTTTTTGGAAATTAATTAACCATAGATGTACGGGTTTGTTTCTGGACTTTAAACTCTATTTTACTGATCTGTATGCCAATCCTTATGCCAATGCCTCCTGTTCTCATTATTGTAGGTTGGTAGTCAGTTTTGAAATTAGGAGATTAAGTGCTTCAACTTTTTTTTTATTAAATTGATTTATTTTCAGAAAAACAGTATTCATTATTTTTTTCACCACACCCAGTGCTCCATGCACTTTTTTTTTCATCTTCAAGATACTATTTGGGTATTTGCAATGCCCTGTGAATTTTAGGTTGAGCTTTTCCATTTCCTCAAGAACTTAAATATCTAAAATTGCTTTGGAATCCTGATAGGGATTGCACTGATTCTGTAGATCTCTGCAGGGACCATTGCCATCATAACTATATTGAGTCGCCCATCCATAAACACAGTTAACAGTTTTCTATGAACAAGTCTTGAGCACCCTTGAATAAAATTATTCCATATTCTTTTGGCATCTATGTTCCTAAAAATTTGGTCTATAGTTGTTTTTTTTTTCTTGTGATATCATTATCTAGTTTTGTTTGCAGGGTAATGGTGGCCTCATAGAATTATTTAGGTAGTATTTCTTCCTATTATTATTTTACTTTATTTTATTTTACTTTATGGAGCAGTTTACAGAGGATTAGTCTTTTAAATGGATATCATCCTTAAATGGAATTCAGCAACAAAACCAACTGACCTGAGCTTTTTGTTCAGGGAAGGGTTTTGTTTGTTTGTTTGTTTGTTTGTTTGTTTGTTTTCAGCGTAACAGTATCCATTGTTTTTGCACCACACCCAGTGCTCCATGCAATCCGTGCCCTCTCTAATACCCACCACCTGGTTCCCCCAACCTCCCACCCCCAGCCCCTTCAAAACCCTCAAATTGTTTCAGAGTCCATAGTCTCTCATGGTTCACCTCCCCTTCCAAGGTTTTTGATAAACAACTCAATGCCTCTACCTACTGCAGGTCTGTCCTGATTTTCTGCTTCTTCTAAAGTCAGTTTTACTAATGACATGTTATGATATGTTGGCTAACTAAACTTAATTTTTAAAAAGTCAGTTTGGGGGAGCCAGGTGGTGGGTATTAAGAAGGGTACATAATACATGGAGCACTGGGTGTGGTACAAAAACAATGAATACTGTTACACTGAAAAGAAATTTTTTAAAAAGTCAGTTTTAGTAATTTTTGTGACTGCTTAGGAATTTTCTCATTTCTTCTAGGTTATCTAATCTACTGTTGAATAATTGCTGATAATATTCTAACCCTTGATAAATTCAAATTTTACACATATATAAAATTATTATGTATACCAAATATGTGCAATATTGTTATTATGTGTGTCAAATAATACTATTATTAATATATTATATATTAGATCTAGAACATTCATATGTTATATTATATGTGCATTCTATAAATTATATAATATTCAACATTATATTTCATACTATGACTTTTATATTTATAAAATATATTTTTAAATTTTATAGTATTTTATACTATGACTTCTGTATGTATTTATATTACATATAAAGTATTTATATTATAGATTTAGGTAATATATAAAATATTTTTATACATACATCATATATACACACATAGAATGGTATTATATCAACCACTACTGTCACAAATACTAATATAACTCCCTTACACAACTCTGGAATCTCATAGACCTGTCCCTGAAGGTGCGGGAGCAAGGAGATAAAACTGTCATCTTGAGTCACAATCAGGTGACGATGATGCTGAACTGGGATGTGGTGCATGAATCTGAGGACTCAGGTAATGGCTGAAATGGGAGGAAGATGCCCAAGGATGTGACAAACAGGAAACTGAAAATTAAAAGGAAATGGGGGTGTAGTGGAGCCACAAAGAGTACATCTGAGGAGGAAGGGGCCCTATTGGCACCCCAAGGTATCAATATTGGCCTCATCCTGCAGGTCCTTCTGTGGTGGGTCTCGTCTCCATTCCGGGGATGGCCAAGTTGCTGGTGGAGGCACCCCTAGTCCTGGAGCCTGAGAAAAAGGCAGTTCTGCATGGGGCACGCAAGGGCGTTCTGCTCTCAGATGTCATCTCTGCCTTTATGAACAACAAGGACACCCAGAACCTCAGCTCCCCTATCACCTTCATCTTCTCTCACCATGTGAGTGTTGATGAGATAGGCTGTGGGTGTGGAATGAGCCTAGGTCCTGGGCACAGCCTTACTGCCTAGCTCAGTCTTGAGGTTTCAGGAGGTTGCCCCATGGATGCATCATTCCTCAGGAAAGCCCTTTGCAAGCCAGCTTTGGATAAGCATTTCCGAACACCAGAACCACCAGTTCCTACCTACATTCTCTTCCTGCAGTCAGTGACCACTGGGCCAAAGCAAAATGTGTTCTGCGTCTTCTGGGAGCACAGTCTGGATGGATATGGTCATTGGTCCACCACAGGATGCAGGATAGTGACCACTGAAGACACCAGTACCACCTGCCAGTGCACCCATCTCAGCAGCTTTGCTGTCCTCATGGCCCACTATGATGTGCAGGTGAGAGCCCTGGAAGGGGCTGCATTCCATGCCTATTGCTCTGTAACACGTTTCCTCATATGTAGGGGCTTTAAATAAACAGAAACTTGTATCTGTGGTTTCTTTGGGGCATCTTGGGTATGGTGGGCCTGAGTTGTCTATTCTTAGTCTTATAAGCCTGAAATTGACCAGAGTTGCATTGTCCTTGGTGGCTCAGGGTCCTCCTGGGAGCTCCCTGGTCATTGACAAGGATTCAGTTCTCTGCAGTTATAGGGCTGGGGTTCCACTTTCTGGGTAGCTGTGAGCAGTGGACTTGCTCAGCTCTTTGGGGCTGCATGCATTCCTCCTCCAGCAGCTCTCACATGGCATCTCAGCATTTCTATTCAGAGATGAGTAGGAGGAGCTCCCTTACCACAATTGCTCTCAAACTTCAACTCATTTTTCTCCAAGAGCCCAGAGCTTTTAAGAGGTAACTTGATTAGACCAGGCCCACTCACAATAAACTCCCTCTCAGAGACATAGGATCTGAATTCCATCAGCATAATCCCTTCACAGCAGCACCTAAAATGGCATTTAACTGAAAATCCAGAAGAAAGTGTGTGTACACCTGTTATTGACAAATTAGATTTCTGCTTACCACAGGGATCTTCAGGACAGGAAGTCTGTAGAAAGTGGCTCTTAGGAGCTGTAGAAAGGAAGATTTGGTGATAGCAGAGGCAAAGGGGCCAAGAAAGCCAGTGAGTACAGGTGAGTTAGGAACTATGTTTGCCTGCTCCCTTAGCCAGTTGAGTTACTTTCTCTGGATCACCACATCAAAGACTTCCTTACCTGATATGTAAAGTAAAATAAACCCTTGTGAGTTCCTGGGTTCTGTCTTTTTTTTTTTAAGATTTTAAGATTTTATTTCTTTTTTTTTTTAATATAATTTTTTATTTTTTATAAACATGTATTTTTATCCCCAGTGGTACAGGTCTGTGAATCACCAGGTTTACACACTTCACAGCACTCACCAAAGCACATACCCTCCCCAATGTCCATAATACCACCCCCTTCTCCCAAACCCCCTCCCCCCAGCAACCCTCAGTTTGTTTTGTGAGATTAAGAGTCAC
>NC_081558.1:10371392-10381535 GCF_022355385.1 Mustela nigripes | reverse complement strand
CAAACCCCTCAGATTGTTTTTCAGAGTCCATAGTCTCTCATGGTTCACCTCCCCTTCCAATTTCCCCCAACTCCCTTCTCCTCTCTAACTCCCCATGTCCTCCATGCTCTTTGTTATGCTCCACAAATAAGTGAAGATTTTATTTCTTTATTTGACAGATCTTTTTCAGGCAGAGAGAGGAGGAATCAGGCTCACTGCTGAGCAGAGAACCCAATGTGGGGCTCAATCCCAGAACCCTTTTAAAAGCAGAGGCTTTAACCCACTGAACCACTCAGGTGCCCCCCTGGGTTCTGTCTTAAGTAAGGACTCTTATTCCTCAAATCTTCCAAGGTCTGAGTTAATCAATTCATATTTCCATAAAATTCTAGCATTCTAAACCTATAGGAATTTATCCAATAACATAACATATTTACCTACCTCCTTCTTTCCTCATTTGGCTACAGCAAGAATTAAAATTAAATTTAAAAATTTTAGATGGAAGATTTAGGGAAATGTGACTGTAATGTCCTTTTTGCTTCTCTTTGCTGGATCCCAGGAGAAGGATACCTGGCTGGCTGTGATCACGTACCTGGGGCTGGGCCTCTCTCTGCTCTGCCTCCTCCTGGCAGCCCTCACCTTCCTACTGTGCAAAACCATCCAGAACACCAGCACCTCCCTCCACCTGCAGCTCTCAATCTGCCTCTTCTTGGCCCACCTGCTCTTCCTCATGGCCATTGACTGGACTGAGATCAAGGTACTGACACTGTCACAGAGGAGCTCCTGCTGACCCAGGGGTTCTTAGTTCATGGAGCCATGCTGCACTGACACCTTAATAAAATGACATTGGGTTCTGGGGAGGTTAGAGGGTACGTAGCCTATTTCACATCGACTAATTAACTAGAAGACAAACCCTCTTCTGACAACTTGACCATATACTTGAGAGTTCCTTCATGGCAAAGTATGGGACAGGTCCTGGGGTCACCTTCCTCCTTGATGATCCTTCCTGGTGACACCATTCTCCTCCCCCAGGTGCTGTGTGCCATCATTGCAGGTGCCCTACACTATCTCTACCTGGCCTCCTTCACCTGGATGCTGCTGGAGGGTCTGAATCTCTTCCTCACTGCACGTAACCTGACGGTGGTCAACTACTCCAGTGTGAGCAGTATCATGAAGAAGTTCATGTTCCCTGTGGGCTATGGAGTCCCAGCTATAATTGTGGCCATTTCTGCTGCATCTAGGCCTCACCTGTATGGAACACCCACCCGGTAAACACAAATTCCCACATCCTCATCTTCTCCAGCATGACCATGGCCATCATAGAACCAATAAATATTTAATTCCACCAGAACATGATAGACAGAAAAGTCAGTGACCACTCCAAGGACATCTACCTGGTAGAATATCGTGTTCCTTGAACTGCTCTTTTTTTTTTTTTTTTTTTAGTTTGGGAGTATAATCTTTTATTTTTTTTTTAATTTCTTTTCAGTGTCCCAGAATTCATTGTTTATGCACCACATGTGGTGCTCCATGCAATATGTGCTCTCCATAATACCCAGCACCAGGATCATTCTTAAGTCATTAAGATATAATTGTTTTAAATGTTAACTATAAAATGTGTAAATAATATCATGCATTATGTTATTAACTATAAACTAATATAATATTAATGATGTTTAATAATTACTAATTGATCTAGTTAAGATAAATGAGGTGACTTTTTAATCTTTCAGATATAATTATTTTAAATATTAAGTGTATATTACATAAATAACTAAATTATATTAATGACTATAGTCTGTAATATAAATAACATCTTGTGCATTAGTAAATACATATTAATATAGTATTCATTGTGTTAACTGAGGGGACAGTTTTAAATCTAGAAAGAAAAACTGAAATGACGAGATGGCACTGATTTGTGTAAACTTTTCTATCCTAATTTTAAAGGAAACAGAGGGTCATTTGGGTGACAAAATAAATGCAAAAACAGCCAAGATTTAGAAATCACTTCTGATACACAATCACTGTTCTAAATATTTTTCATATGTCAGCTCAAATCAACAACAACCTGTGCAGTAGAAACTGGTATTGGGCCACAAGACAGATGAGGAACTGAGGCACAAGGAGATTAACTAACATGGTTGAGGTCACACAGCTGGTTTGTGGCAGAACTGGGGCCACATCCAGTCTGGAACTCACACTGTGTGCCTATCCTGATGACACGAGAGCTCAGCTGCATCAGCGAGCCCTGGCCATCTGGCCTCCCTAGGGAGTTAAGCATAAAGGTTAGCAAACTTTTTCCATAAATGGCCAGGTAATCAATATTTCCAGCTTTGTGGGTCCTATGATCTCTGCAGCAATTACTCAGCTCTGTCCTCAGAGCATAAACAAGGCCATAGACACTTTGGGAGGGATGAGCGTGTGTTCCAATAAAACCCAGTTTCAAGAGGAAGTGGCAGCTGCCTGCTTTGCCAACACCTACCTTCAAAGCTATACTTTGATGCTTCCCGCTGGGTCCATCTGACCCTTTCTCCATCTTTACACCTCCCATCTCACTGGGGATAAAGTCCAGCTCTGTCCTTGCTCTCAGTGTGGCCTTGAGATGCCTCATCTGTGAGTGTGTGAGTACCTGTCTCCATAAGTTATGTAACACACATGAGCCTTAAGGCTGGAGCAGGCTCACTGTTTTGTCTAATTTGGGATTTTTCCCTCACTTCTTGCATGGTCCAAAATTTTCACCTGTCCATACTCATTCATCACTCATATTTCACCTTAAATACAATTCAGTTCTTTCAGAGAAATGCTTCCTGACTATCTGGATCTCCTATACCCCAGACTAAGTTATGGATCCAGCTACATATCCTCATAGCTCTTCATACTTGATCATAAAATTAATTACCTTGATTTTGTCTACTAATTGTTGACTTTCCCACCTCGCTGATGTCTCCCTGAGGACTGAGACCACCCCAGCCTAATCCCAGCCAATCTTAGAGCCAAGCACAGACCCTGATACAGAGGAGACACTCAATACTTACCTAAAAAAACCATGAATTAATTTATGTCAATACTGCTATTTTCTTTTTTAAAATTATATTTATTTTTGCTAGTATGTCTGGGTGCCAAGACAGAGGAAGAATTTTTTAAAGGAACTTATCTTTTTTAAAAGACCACTTTATTAAGGTATGACTGACATGTAAAACACTGTATGTAATTAGTGTACACAACCTGTTAAGTTTGGGGCTAATACTCATGAAACTATTGCCACCATCAAAGGCATATACAAAGTTGTAGTTCTTCAAAATAAGTAAGTTTAGGAGATCTATATCACATAGCGGTTTTCCCTAACAATAGTTAAGTATTGCATACTTAAAATTGACTAGGAGAGGGACGCCTGGGTGGCTCAGTTGGTTAAGCAGCTGCCTTCGGCTCAGGTCATGATCCCAGCGTCCTGGGATCGAGTCCCACATCGGGCTCCTTGCTCAGCAGGGAGCCTGCTTCTCCCTCTGCCTCTGCCTGCCATTCTGTGTGCCTGTGCTCGCTCTCTCCCCCTCTCTCTCTCTGATAAATAAATAAAATCTTTAAAAAAAAATTGACTAGTAGGGTATGTTAAATGTTTACACACGAAAAAAAAAGCAATAATAATAATGATGAAGAAGGCAGGAGGGAACATTGGGGGTGCTTATTTATAAATCTTTTATCCAGGAAATCCAATATTTTCTTGAATCTCTTCCCATCTTTCTCTTAGATGCTGGCTCCACACAAACAAAGGATTCATATGGACCTTCCTTGGCCCTGTCTGCACCATCTTCTCTGTGAGTAATGGATGACATCAGAGCAGCCCACTTGCCCAGCTGAGGGTCATTCAAAGACCAGGTGTATCAGGAGGGTGAAAGGCAGGGTGAGCAATCATTCCAGTCGGCCCAGGACGGATGAGGGGCTCCCAGGAGGTGGGAATTCCCACTGTAAAACCAGGAATCAGGTGTTTCCTGAGACGTAGCACTTTCAGTGACAAAATTTGGAATTCCCATGCAAACTGAATTGAAGTGGTCACTGAAGTTACAGGATAAACTCTGATTTAGAGAGTGTTTACTCTGCTTCTCTAGGACTGTTATGAAACACAAAGGCTTCTTCCCTCCCACATTAGCAGCTGGATGAGCTAGGACGAAGGTTTTCTAAATGTGTAGTTAAATGCCTATGGGTTTTCTGCAGATTAATTTGGTTTTCTTTCTGATGACCTTCTGGATTGTGAAAAACAAGCTCTCCTCACTCAACAGCGAGGTGTCCACCCTCCAGAACACAAGGTGAGGATGGGTCGCAGGGTCACACCATGCCCCAGACAGAACATTGTCCTCACGCCTCCAAGGCTCTGGTGTCCCTTCACAGGACTCCTGAGGGGACAGGAAGATAAAAGGGCAGCAACCCTCCTTGGCAGCCAGCTCAGATTCTGTGGTTTGCTGCTGACACCCATACTAAAAACATTCCATCTGTGCATACCCTCCACAACAAACTACTTCAGCTGCAGAGAGAAATGACTTTGTTCTGACAAGCAGAGATTGCTATCAGAGATCTGTGAAAAATATCCTGTGAAAATTCATATCTTTATAACACACTCAGGAAATCACATAACAGTTTTCGGAACCAGCACACCCCACCATGCTCATGCCTTCATGCATGCTCTGCCCTCTGCTTTCCCCCTTCTCTTGAACCTGGTGAAATCAGTTTCATCTTCCACATATCACATCCTCTAAGAGTTTGGGGATGTCCTTTGCTTTCCTCAACTTTACACAGAATCAATGGCCTCAATTCTGGGCAAAGCATACCCTGGCTCAGTTCATGGAGAGGGTCAGCCCTGGATGGAAAGAAGTACCTCACTTTGCAAATGTTATAAGTGATCATTTATTCTTGTCTTTCCACCAGATTTTAAGGTCTGTAAGAACAGAGGTCTTGTTCTTTGTTCTTTTGAATGCCCTAGCCCCAGCCTAGAGCCAGGTGCATAGAATAATCTCGGTAATGTCAGTTGAACAAAATTAGGGATCTTCATGAAACATCAGGATCTTTTCAAAACTCACATTTTTGAGTGTCACCATTATCCTCAGTCCGAGTCAAATGCCATCCTAGACCCAAATAGTGTTTCTCTTTAGGGAATCATTGACAATAAAGGTCAAAGTTGATCACAATTCAGTCAGAAGCATCATGGAGTGGACATGAAACCAGACCTGGTTGTGTTGCTCTGGATGCATCCTGACCTCCTTCCTCCTCCTACCCAGGATGCTAACATTTAAAGCCACAGCTCAGCTGCTCATCTTGGGCTGTACATGGTGTCTGGGCATCCTTCAGGTGGGTCCAGCTGCCCATGTCATGGCTTACCTCTTCACTATCATCAACGGCCTGCAGGGCGTCTTCATCTTCCTGGTATACTGCATCCTGAACCAGCAGGTACTACTGCTCATTCCCGCCCAGGACCCTTCCTATGCTCACTCCCTTCAGTGAGCTGACCCAAGCATGTTTCGTCTCTACAGGTCCGGGAACAATACAAGAAATGGTTCAAAGGGGTCGGAAAAACCAAAGCTGAGTCTGAGAAGTACACTCTTTCAAGTGGGACCATGTCTGATGACTCCAAACACAGTATGGTAAGATTATCCAGTGTTCCCAGAGCACTTCACTAACCAGTCCTCTTGAGAAGCTCATGCCTACTTCACTGATAACCTGGGTATACATCAGGAGATGCTCTATGATGACTTACACTTGGTTTTCACCTGAACTCACTTGAAGACACTTCCCTATCTTGAAAAGGGGTCTTCCTATACTTTCACTCACTTTCTATGCTCATGTTGACCCTTGCACAAGACTGTCCTCTTTCTCCACAATGTACAGCATCACTTAGTGTGACATGGGTGCATCCCCTTTTTAATTTTTTTATTTTTTTAAATTTTTTATATTAATTTATTTATTTTCAGCATAACAGTATTCATTATTTTTCACCACACCCAGTGCTCCATGCAATCCCTGCCCTCTATAATACCCACCACCTGGTATCCCAACCCCCCCCCCCCCCCCCCTTCAAACCCCCCAGATTGTTTTTCAGAGTCCATAGTCTCTCATGATTCACCTCCCCTTCCAATTTACCCCAACTCCCTTCTCCTCTCTAACTCCCCATGTCTTCCATGCTATTTGTCATGCTCCACAAATAAGTGAAACCATATGATAATTGACTCTCTCTGCATGACTTATTTCACTCAGCATAATCTCTTCCAGTCCCGTCCATGTTGCTACAAAAGTTGGGGATTCATCCTTTCTGATGGAGGCATAATACTCCATAGTGTATATTAAATGTACTTAGTAACATGATACAAAATAATTATAAGCAGAGAATAATGTTGTTATCGACCAAGTAATCAGGAATAAAGATCTGTACCCCTCATGCACACGCTACACATAGTCACTGCACATCCTTTATCCGTCATCATTCCCCACCAGCCCTGTGTATGACAAACAACAAATATGTGTAAATATAGTCACAAAAGTCAAGTGAAATAAATACTAGGATGGATTGGAAACTTTTTTCAAAGTCTTCTTTCATTCCTAGTATTTCCAAATACACAAACCCTGCAAACCTCACTAGAGAGTCACAGAAGGCAGAGGAGAGATCCTGGCAATGTGAATTGTACCAAGAATTTGTATGTTCAGATTTACAAAACCATTTCTCTTCTTAGACTTCTTCCAATAATATTTTGTAGTTTTCTGTGCACACCATGCACCTTCTAATACAAAATCATGTTTATACCTTCCTTCTTAGGAGAATTATAATGAACAGCTAAGCCTGAAGAACTTGTCTCTTAGAAAATGAAGAAAATGCTGGCTGCCATCCTTTGGACAGAGTATAAAAGATGCTTTTTCATGTTTATCACAAATAACTCTTCTTGGCACCACTTGTAAGAGAAAATAAGCAGTAAATATTTGATATTCAGCTGCTGGAGACTTTTGGTTTTCTGGTGCATACAGCATGTTCATCTCACTCCCAGTGTAATTAGGAGCTATGGCCCAATACCCCAGTAGAAACCTCTTCTACAAAAGTTCTTCCTCAGGTTAATGATATATAACAAGGAAAAACAGCCTCAAAGGACTTTCCTGAAATGACATAAGAGGGAAACTAATATTCACACACCTGCATATAGTATAATCAACTAATCCCAGTTGCTCAAGACTTTCCTGGTTTTAGTACTGGAAATATTATATCCCAGGAAACACTTTGGTTACAGGCAAAGTAGATCAGTTGGTCCCCATACATACATACAATGCCTCAACTTCTTCACTTTCCATTTCTAAAGACTTACTAATTTATTCATTCCAAAAGTATGTGCTGGGAATAGATCAAGGAGATCCAATTCCTGATTTCACAGACTTTAAATGTGGGAAGGGAAGGTTTCATCAGAATAAAATCAGAGCTAGGGGACTAGAGTCTCTGCATCTTTATGTTTATAAGTTGAGTTGTGGGAAAAGGTATATATGGCTACTGCACATTTTGTGAGATTTATTTATAGATAACATATTTTCACTCTCTTCATGCAGTCTAAGCAAGATCTAAATCCAGAGCAGTTACACCTACAAGAAATTTCCTGAGGACTCCCTCTGACCAATTCTGTATCAATTTGAACATCTAAGAAACATGATTATGTTTTAAATAACTTATCCATGAGTCCATAGTGATGCTTTAAAAGACCACTGAATAATTAGAACAGCATGATTCTTCCAATATCCCATAAGTGGCCACTAAAAACATTGAGTGAAAGTCTTTGGAGAACAGGCTAAGGCCAGAGATTCAAGGAATCACCTCACAGACTACCAATTAATTACAAGGGACAAAGTGTACATTGGCAACATGGAGATCTGACAGCCATCATCTGAAACTAATGATGAAGCTTAATATCATCAATGGTAAGCAAACCGACTTTATGTATCTCCTGATATGTCATGAAATTACAACATCCCATTTTTAGTAAAAAAAAAAAAAAAGAAGAAGAAGAAGAAGAATTATTAGCAAATCACTCTAATTGAAATCTAATCCAAACTTTAGGCTGTGAATTGGCAAAGTATAACATTCCAGCCAAATGCAGGGAACTGCCTATTTTTGTTAATAAACTTTTATTGGGACACAGCCAAACACATTCATTATCTAGGCTGCTTTCATGCTACAATGTCAGAGTTGAGTTGTGACAGAGGCTATAAGGATACAAAGCTAAAAATATTTGCCACCTGGCCCTTTATAAAAGAAGCTTGCTGGTCTCTGTCCTTTTAGACTTACCTTTCAATATAGATGAAACACAGAGGACAAAATAATTTAAATGACATCATGAAGAAACCGTCAGGCAAATCCTGAATTCAGGCATTCAACAAGACAATTGGCCTGGCCTCTTCTAAAATCAATATCATTTTTACAAAGTGACTAGAGGCTGCTCTACATTAAAAGAAATGAAAGCCTGGTGCTGGGTATCAAGGAGGGCACATATTGCATGGAGCACTGGGTATGGTACATAAACAATGAACCTTAGAACATGGAAAAAATAAAGTTAAATAATAAAATTAAATAAATATATAAATATATTTCATTACTTAAAAAAAGAAATGGAAGTGACATTACAAACAAATTCAGTATCAATTTTAGTGAAGTTCTGGTTCAGAAAAACAGCTATCCATGACATTTTGGAGGCAATTAGGATAATTTGAATATGTATCAGGCATTGAAAGTTATTATGAAATTTTTATTAATTTTCTTGGGTATAGTAATAGTATTGTGGTTTATATAGAATATTGAATTCTCAATTCTTGAATTCTCAAATATTTGTTGAAGGAGGATTGAAGAATGAATTGTCATGATGTCTACCACTGAGTATCATGTTTTAGCAAGAAAATGTATCCATGTGTGGAAATAAATTGAGAAAAGTGTTTTAATGTGGCACTATGTTAACAATTGTTGACTCTTGATGGAGAATATGAGTGTTTATTGTATGTTTTTTCCAAATTCTCTCTATGTTTAAAATGATAAACAAAAGGTGTCAGAGAAGACAATAAATATATCAATTAGTTATTAATTCATAAATATATATGCCCTCATAAATTCCTAGATGTCCACATAAAATGCTTTCACCTCTGCACAAAACTAACTTTGTGAATGAATGTTTTTTAAGATTTTATTTATTTATTTGAGAGAGAGAGGGAGAGAGAGAAAACACACAAGCTGGGACAGGAGGGCAGGAGCAGAGGGAGTGGGACAAGCAGACTGTACACTGAGCTCAGAGCCCAATTCAGGGCTTGATCCCACAACCCCTCAGCTACTTAAAAAATTGGCAAAGCAAGAAACAACAAATGTTGGAGAAGTTTTGGAGAAAGGGGAATCCTCTTACACTGTTGGTGGGAATGCAAGTTGGTGCAGCCACTTTGGAAAACAGTGTGGAGATTCCTCACAAACTTAAAAATAGAGCTACCCTATAACCCAGCAATTTCACTACTGGGTATTTACCCCAAAGATACAGATGTAGTGAAAAAAAGGGCCATATGCACTCCAGTATTCATAGCAGCAATATCCACAATAGCCAAAATGTAGAAAGAGCCAAGATGCCCTTCAACAGATGACTGGATAAAGAAGATGTGGTCCACATACATAAAGTAATATTACCCAGCTATCAGAAAGGATGAATACCCAACTTTTATATCAACTTGGATGGGACTGGAGGAGATTATGCTGAGTGAAATAAGTCAAGCAGAAAAAGTCAATTATCATATGGTTTCACTTATTTGTGGAACATAAGAAATATCATGGAAGAAATTAGGAGAAGGAAGAGAAAACTGAAGAGGGGAAAATCAAAGGGGGAGGTGGACCATGAGAGACTATGGGCTCCAGGAAACAAACAGGGTTTCAGAGAGGAAGGGTGCAGGGTATAGGTGAGCCTGGTAATGGGTATTAAGGAGGGTACAGATTACATAGAGCACTGGTTATTATGCGTGAACAACGAAATGTGGAACACTACATCAAAAACTAATGATGTACTGTATGGTGACTAACATAATACAAAAAAAAATAAGTAATTATAACATATTTTGAAAAATGCGGATAAGTCAGCTGCCAATCTAATATTTTTACCATTGTATGTTACAGACTTCTTTTCC
>NC_081558.1:10363811-10366392 GCF_022355385.1 Mustela nigripes | reverse complement strand
GGAACCCTTTTTGACTGTTGGTGGGAATGCAAGTTGGTGCAGCCTCTATGGAGAACTGTGTGGAGATTCCTCAAGAAATTAAAAATAGAACTTCTGTATGACCCTGCAATTGCACTCCTGGATATTTACCCCAAAGATACAGATGTCGTGAAAAGAAGAGCCATCTGTACCCCAATGTTTATAGCAGCAATGGCCACGGTCGCCAAATGGTGGAAAGAACCAAGATGCCCTTTAACAGACGAATGGATAAGGAAGATGTGGTCTGTATACACTATGGAGTATTATGCCTCCATCAGAAAGGATGAATCCCCAACTTTTGTAGCAACATGGACGGGACTGGAAGAGATTATACTAAGTGATATAAGTCAAGCAGAGAGAGTCAATTATCATATGGTTTCACTTATTTGTGGAGCATAACAAATATCATGGAGGACAAGGGGTGTTAGAGAGGAGAAGGGAGTTGGGGTAAATAAATAAATTAATTTTAAAAATAAAATAAAATAAAATAAAAATTAAAAAATATTTTGGAAACTTTTTTTATTAAATTAATTTATTTATTTTCAGAAAAACAGTATCATTATTTTTTCACCACACCCAGTGCTCCATGCAATCCCTGCCCTCTATAATACCCACCAACTGGTACCCCAACCTCCCACCCCCCCCCTGCCACTTCAAACCCCTCAGATTGTTTTTTAGAGTCCATAGTCTCTCATGGTTCACCTCCCCTTCCAATTTACCCCAACTCTCTTCTCTTCTCTAACACCCCTTTTTTACATCTCGACACGTTATGCTTTGTGATAGGCAATGTGTTTAAATATTTTCCCTAGTTTTACACTTGTTAAATTTTCTTTATTTTTGGACATATAGTTTTCATTTAGTAGAATCCATTCATTTTTTTAATTTATTTTTTATTTATTTTCAACATAACAGCATGCATTATTTTTGCACCACACCCAGTGCTCCATGTAATCCGTGCCCTCTCTAATACCCACCACCTGGTTCCTCCAACCTCTCACCCACCGCCCCTTCAAACCCCTCAGATTGTTTTTCAGAGGCCATAGTCTCTCATGTTTCAACTCCCCTTTCAATTTCCCCCAACTACTTCTCCTCTCTATCTTCCCACGTCTTCCATGCTATTTGTTATGCTCCACAAATAAGTGAAACCATATGATAATTGACTCTCTCTGCTTGATTTATTTCACTCAGCATAATCTCTCAGCCCCATCCATGTTGCTACAAAAGTTGGGTATTCATCCTTTCTGATGGAGGCATAATACTCCATAGTGTATATGCACCACATCTTCCTTATCCATTCGTCCATTGAAGGGCATCTTGGTTGTTTCCACTGTTTGGCGACCATGGCTATAAACATTGGGGTACAGATGGCCCTTCTTTTCACGACATCTGTATCTTTGGGGTAAATACCCAGGAGTGCAATTGCACTTCTGGGAATGTAGGGAATAGGGAATAGGGAAGTTCTATTTTTAATTTCTTCAGGAATCTCCACACTGTTCTCCAAAGAGGCTGCACCAACTTGCATTCCCACCAACAGTCAAAAAGGGTTCCCCTTTCTCCACATCCCCTCCAACACATGTTGTTTCCTGTCTTGCTAATTTTGGCCATTCTAACTGGTGTCAGGTGATATCTCAATGTGGCTTTAATTTGAATCTCCCTGAGGGCTAGTGATGATGAACATTTTTCATGTGTCTGATAGCCATTTGTATGTCTTCATTGGAGAAGTGTCTGTTTATATCTTCTGCCCATTTTTTGATATGACTGTTTCATGTGTGTTGAGTTTGAGGAGTTCTTTATAGATCCTGGATGTCAACCTTTTGTCTGTACTGTCATTTGCAAATATCTTCTCCCATTCCGTGGGTTGCCTCTTTGTTTTCTTGACTGTTTCCTTTGCTGTGCAGAAGCTTTTGATTTTGATGAAGTCCCAAAAGTTTATTTTAGCTTTTGTTTCCTTTGCCTTTGGAGACATATCTTGAAAGAAGTTGCTGTGGCTGATATCGAAGAGATTACTGCAACAATTCAGCAACGTGGCAGGATACAAAGTCAATGTACAGAAATCAGTGGCTTTCTTATACACTAACAATTAAAATACAGAAAGGCACATTAGAGAATTGATTCCATTTCCTATAGCACCAGGATCCATAAGATACCTGGGAATAAACCTAACCAAAGAGGTAAAGGATCTGTACTTGAGGAACTACAGAACACTCATGAAAGAAATTGAAGAAGACACAAAAAGATGGAAGACCATTCCATGCTCTTGGATTGGAAGAATAAACATTGTTAAAGTGTCTATACTGCCTAGATCAATCTATACTTTTAATGCCATTTCAATCAAAATTCCACCGGTATTCTTCAAAGAGCTGGAGCAAATAATCCAAAAATTTGTATGGAATCAGAAGAGACCCCAAATCACTAAGGAAATGTTGAAAAATAAAAAATAAAATGGGGGGCATCACATTACCTGATTTCAAGCTTTATTACAAAGCTGTGATCACCAAGACAGCATGGTAGTGGCATAAAAACAGACACATAGACCAGTGGAACAGAGTAGAGAGCCCAGATG
>NC_081558.1:10362903-10363711 GCF_022355385.1 Mustela nigripes | reverse complement strand
TGGTATTCTTCAAAGAGCTGGAGCAAATAATCCAAAAATTTGTATGGAATCAGAAGAGACCCCAAATCACTAAGGAAATGTTGAAAAATAAAAAATAAAATGGGGGGCATCACATTACCTGATTTCAAGCTTTATTACAAAGCTGTGATCACCAAGACAGCATGGTAGTGGCATAAAAACAGACACATAGACCAGTGGAACAGAGTAGAGAGCCCAGATATGGACCCTCAACTATATGGTCAATTAATCCTTGACAAAACAGGAAAGAATATACAGTGAAAAAAAGTTTCTTCAATAAAAGGTGCTGGGAAAACTGGGCAGCTATATGTAGAAGAATGAAACTTGACCATTCTCTTACACCGTACACAAAGATAAACTCAAAATGGTAAAAAGGCCTCAATTTGAGACAGGAATCCATCAGAATCCTAGAATCCATCCATAGTCTCTCATGATTCACCTCCCCTTCCAATTTTCCTCCACTCCCTTCTCCTCTGCATCTCCCCTTGTCCTCCATCTATTTGTTATGCTCCACAAATGAGTGAAACCATATGATAATTGACTCTCTCTGCTTGACTTATTTCACTCAGCATAATCTCTTCCAGTCCCATCCATGTTGCTACAAAAGTTGGGTATTCATCCTTTCTGATGGAGGCATAATACTCCATAGTGTATATGGACCACATCTTCCTTATCCATTTATCCGTTAAAGGGCATCTTGGTTCTTTCCATAGTTGGGCAACCATGGCCATTGCTGCTATAAACATTGGGGTACAGATGGCCCTTCTTTTCACGACATCTGTATCTTTGC
>NC_081558.1:10357959-10362803 GCF_022355385.1 Mustela nigripes | reverse complement strand
CTTCCAGTCCCATCCATGTTGCTACAAAAGTTGGGTATTCATCCTTTCTGATGGAGGCATAATACTCCATAGTGTATATGGACCACATCTTCCTTATCCATTTATCCGTTAAAGGGCATCTTGGTTCTTTCCATAGTTGGGCAACCATGGCCATTGCTGCTATAAACATTGGGGTACAGATGGCCCTTCTTTTCACGACATCTGTATCTTTGGGGTAAATACCCAGAAGTGCAATTGCAGGGTCATAGGCAAGTTCTATTTAATTAAAGAGATAAATTTAATGCTATTTTGGTTTCAACTAATAAAAAATGTCCAAGCACCATTTATTTCAAAAACTTGCTTTCTTCATTGGTTTTTATTCATTTTGTTGTTGTTGTTGTTGTTGTTGTTGTTGTTATTCAGAGAGAGAGAAGAGAGAGGGGGATGGAGAGGGGTGGTAAGGTGAGACAGATTCTAAGAAGGACCCACATCCAGCAGGGAAACCTACCAAGGGCTCAATTTCACAACCTTGAGACCATGTGACTTGAGCTGAAATCAAGAATTGGAAACTTAACTGACTGAGCTACCCAAGCATGTTTACTTACTGCTTTCGATACCACTTTTATAATATAACAGCTTTTTATTTTATAAAATTTGTCTTTTCTCATTCTTTTGTCATGACACCAATTTAAGCTTAAGCCAATTTCACAATTTTTTATTAGTTTCAGAAGTAGAATTTAGGGATTCATCAGTGGCATATAACACCCAGAGCTCATTAGATCAAGTGGCCTCCTTAAAGCTCATCACCCAATTATAGCATTCCTCCACTCATCTCCCTTTCAGCAGTCCTCAGTTTGTTTACTAGAGTTCAGCATCTCTTATGGATTGTCTCCGTCTCAATTTTCTCCTTATTTTATTTTCCTTCCCTTCCCCTGTTCGTCTGTTTTGTTTCTTAAACAGAGGCAAGGTTACTTTCTAATATGGATTATCTGCTTTTCCTAGTGACAGGACAGTGATTTGATAAGGTTGGCAATATACTCAGATGAAAACATCAATATAGGGGTGATCAAGTCTCTTGGTTTACTGTTGTTATGGTAACCAGTGACCACAGACTTGGTGGCTTAAAAAGATCACAAAGAATAATCAGAAGTCCAAAATGGGTCTTCCTGGGATAAAAGTCAAGTTGTCTGCATGGTTGTATATCTTTCTAGAGACTCTAAGGGGAAACCCACCTTCTTGCCTTCTCCAACTTCTAGAGGAAGCCTGCATCCTTTTTCCCATAGCCCTACCCTCATCTTCAATGCCTGCAGTGGCAGGCTAAGTTTTTCTCATGTCTCATCTCTCAGAATCTTATTGCTGTTGCCACCTTTTCCCATTCATGGACCCTTATAATTCCACTGGCTTCATACAAATAACTTCAGCTAATCTGTATTTTAATGTTAGGTGATTAGCAAAACCAAATTCCTTCTATAACTTTACTTCTTTTTTCTTATGGTAACCTCATGGTAACCTATTTTCACATGTTCTAAGGATTGGGATGTGGACAGTTTGGGAGGGCCATTATTCTCCCTATCATACCATGTTTGGAAACAAATACACTATCTGTGTTTGAACACAAATTTTCCCAAATATACATGACTGAAATCTGTTAGTGGAGTTTCTAGGTAAATATGCATTTTCCAAATTGGAAAAAGAAATAGATCCTCAAAATGGTGAATATGTGTTTTCTCACCTTTTTTCTCAAAAAGTACCACTTTTGACCATAACTCATGGTTTAAAGTCCTTTATGAAAGTCCGGGGGTTTGACAAAGAAACTCAATCCCAACATGGCACGAAAAATATCCAATATTGAACACGTTGAGGAGACTGAGAGGAACAATTGCACTTTACCCACATACCCTCTAACTCAAGGCAGCACACTCAGTGCCACAGGAGATCTTCTTGGCCAGGGATTTCTCCTATGGATGAATGTGAGTGTGTGAGTGTGTGAGTGAGTTCTTGGCTTTCCCAGCTGTGCAGGATGCTGTCAGTGACACCCACTTCATTCTCAACCCACACAGAAAACTGTCCCAGAGGCAGAGTAATCCTGGATTCACTTCCTGTCCCAAGAGACCTTTTTTGGTGTCATCATGAGCTTAGGAAATGTGGTACTTAGATGGTCATAATAGTCCTCGTGGATAGAGTACCTGCTCTGTTTCACAGAATTTCCTGTGAACTCTAAAATATACTAAGTTCTCAGATGAAATCATTAGATGAAATTTCTCTCTTCTATGGGCAGGAAACAAATACATTACAGGTTCATTTACTGTCATGAGGGAAAAGAGATATCTGTCAACTTTCCTGTCCACCTAAGGTCATACGTGAAGTGGATAGAGGATTCTGGGAGAAGAAGAACACAACTAATTCTGATACTGGACTGCAGCCTTGAAAACCAAATGTGTCTACACACCAAGATAAGGCACATCAATGATTGGGAGCTAGTTACAAATGCAAACTCTCTGGGCCACCCTAGACATGCCAAATTAGTAGTAGCACTTCCCACACTATGACAATCAAAAATTTCTCCACACAATTCCAAGTGTCCTCTGGAGGCAAAATCATCCCTGGTTGAGAACCCCTGGACTATCTTGTTGCACTCGAATCAAAGTACATTAGTTCATAATTACCCAGTTCATAATTCTGAGTCAGACACTCAACCATTCCAAATCACATTTCTATAGATGTGGAATGAGACTCATCATTTTATGGTCCTCATAGAATGGCTTTTGCACAAAATAAAAGAAATACAATAAGACTCTAAGCTCATCCTTTAGTGCCTTAAGTAGTTTAAGTAGATTTCTTATAATATCAAATATCTTAAAAGTGAAAGACTAAATGCCAACTTTTAACCTGTATTAAACATACAAAGTTCCTAATTGATTTGTAAAAAGAATTATGAATCCAAGGATTTGTTTTACCTGTGGTTTTATAGCAAAGGAACACACTCTTGCTTGTTGAAGAAGGAAGTACAAATTTTTGGAGCTGTAAGGAGTTGTGCTCCCACCACATGTCAATTGTTTGGAGAACCAAAGGATATAGTCAAGGCAGGTTTCTCAGTCCTAGATTTGGGGGTGGGGAGGATTTTCACTCAGGTCTGTGGAAAGTTTCAATGTTAGAGTTCTGGAAGCTGGGTAATTTCAGGGAGTAGTAATAAACATTGCATGTGCCTGAATGCTACCTGGTCTCTTGGGAACGGAAAATCTACAGGAAAGAATTTCATCCAGGACAGATAAATTGCCATGGGATGATGTACTCAGGGGCTGGAGTAATAATGGGAAATGTGTCTAATGATTAAGGATAGGGGACATTTACAGCAGACATTGGGAACTGTAAATATATCCTCTACTGAAGCCCCTGAGCATGTTAAAACTTGAGCTGGAGGAGACGTAGTTTTTGCTTTTGGATACCTAAGTCTGTCTGTGGGACCCATGCTTTACTACTACCTGCTGTCCTGTCTGGGGACAGAAATTAGGTCTCCACCATGAAACATTAAGGGAGGAGTTTGGACCTCCACATGGAGACTTTCCTCTCAGAGACCCCATCCAGGTAGGTCTCAGAGCTCAGCAGGCATTTCAGGAAAGGTTCAGAGAAAATGGAAGCTGAAAGCTTTTACCAGTGCTTGCCTCAAACCCTATCCAGCCTAGCCCAGATCCAAGAGATCATTGTGTTTGTTGGTGGGTCAACCCATTCACTTATAGTCAAATAATTTAATATGTTAAAGAAATATCTGTTTAATTTAGCACAAAAATGATTTGCTATACACCCTAGATATGGTGCACTCTAATACTTTTTTATCATGCCTATTTATTCTGTTCTATTTTATTCTTACAAACCACAGCCTGGCCCACAGATGGTCCCAAGCTTGGAATATGGAAAATTCCCTTCCAACATCCTCCATTTCTGGACTAATTCCATGCTTCTGTAAACTGGCAACAGAATCTCTCATGGGCACAGATTCTCTCATTCCTTTGCAGAGTATGTATTTATTCTTACTGGTCCTAACCAAATGATGTCTGAGTTATGTATAACATGCACCATGTACTCACATTCTAGCAGGGAAACATACATAGAATTAAATAAAAATTACACACTGACAACTCCTACATCTAACTTATTTTGAAAGAAAGTGTCCTTTTTCTGTGGGAATGTTAAATAAAACAGCAAAACAAAAACAGGTTAATGAGGGAGATGATCCACTGGAGTCTGAAAGAGGCAATGGGATTGTGAAATTAGAAAGGAGGTGAATGATCCCAAATAGATCAGTGGGGGACTCCAAGCAGAGGACTGCAGGTATATTGAGTCTCTAAGCCTGGAGACTGGGGCTTCAGATGAATCTACAACTCATGTTCAATGTTTGTGAAATCGATATGGGTGATACGTAATGAGTGGGAAGATGGTGAGAATTGAAATGCAGCTGATTTCTGTGAATTGATTTTGTATCCTGCCGTGTTGCTGAGTTGCTGTGTGAGTTCTCACAATTTTGGGGTGGAGTCGTTTTGGTTTTCCACATAAAGTATCATGTAATCTTCAAAGAGTAAGAGTTTTAGTTCTTTTTTTAAAATTTTTTATTTATTTTCAGCGTAACAGTATTCATTGTTTTTGCACCACACCCAGTGCTCCATGCAATCCGTGCTCTCTCTATTACCCACCACCTGGTTCCCCCAACCTCCCACCCCCCCGACCCTTCAAAACCCTCAGATTGTTTTTCAGAGTCCATAGTCTCTCATGGTTCACCTTCCTTTCCAATTTACCCCAACTGCCTTCTCCTCTCTAACTCCTCATGTCCTCCATGCTCTTTGTTATGCTCCACAAATAAGTGAAACCAT
>NC_081558.1:10354663-10357859 GCF_022355385.1 Mustela nigripes | reverse complement strand
TGAGAGACTATGGACTCTGAAAAACAATCTGAGGGTTTTGAAGGGTCCATAGTCTCTCATGGTTCACCTTCCTTTCCAATTTACCCCAACTGCCTTCTCCTCTCTAACTCCTCATGTCCTCCATGCTCTTTGTTATGCTCCACAAATAAGTGAAACCATATGATAACTGACTCTCTCTGCTTGACTTATTTTACTCAGCATAATCTCTTCCAGTCCCGTCCATGTTGCCACAAAACTTGGCTATTCATCCTTTCTGATGGAGGCATAATACTCCATAGTGTATACAGACCACATCTTCCTTATCCATTCGTCCATTGAAGGGCATCTTGGTTCTTTCCACGGTTTGGCGACCGTGGCCATTGCTGCTATAAACATTGGGGTACAGATGGCCCTTCTTTTCACTACTTCTTTGCCCAATCAGATGCCTTTTATATCTTTGATTGCTGAGGCTCAAACTTCTAGTAATATCTTGAACTTAAGTGTTGAGAATGGGCATCCCTGTCATCTTCCTGACTTTAGGGGAAAACCTCTGTGTTATTGGCCATTGAGAATTATATTCCCTATGAGCTTTTATGATATTGAGGTATGTTACCTCTATCTTAGCTTTGGAGAATTTTAATCAAGAAAGGACGTTCTGTTTTGACAATTTTTTTTTTTCTGCATCAGTTGAGGGGATCATATGATTCCTGTCCTTCCTTTACTTTTCTTGCCCTTTCTTTTCTTCTCTTTTCTCTTTTCTTTTCTTCTGTTCTCTTTTCTGTTCTGTTCTGTTCTTTATGTAGTATCGCATTAAATAATTTGCAGATGTTGAACCAACCCTTGCAGTCCAGGAATAAATCCCAATTGGTCTTGGTGAATAATCCTTTTAGTGTACTGTTGGACCCTATTGGCTAGAATCTTGGTGAGATTTTTTGCTTCCATGTTCATCACCATCCCAGCCCACACTCGGGATGGTAGAGGGTCCACATGTTCCAGTCTCCCAGCAGTCTCCCAGTAGTCGCCAGGTCACAGTTTATGACAAACACAGCTGAGAACCCCCTCATGCATTCGCTGACTATAACCAGTTTTCCTGCTCCAATGCTTGGGAAATCTAATGGCTCAGGCACCCCGGCTAATTCCGTGACTCCAGGAATCCTGAGACCATGCTGTCCCACCTAGAATTCTGCCCATTCTACCTGAGCACCTTTCAGACAGGGATGTCTTTCACAGGAGCAGATTTATAAGGGTTCTGATCTGGGCCCCTGGGGCTATATCACTTTCTGGAAGCTGGAATAGGAGACCTCTTCCTCCCACCATTTATCTTCTGATATCTCCCCTCAGATTCACTTCTCCGCACCTCCTACCTTTCAAAAAGTGGAGTTCCAGTATTCTTTACTTACATCCCAGGTTGAAGTCATGGATGCTCAGAATGATTTGATAGTCATCTAGGTAAATTCAATGGGCTAGATGAAAAGAGGTCCCCTACTCTTCTGCCATCTTGCCCCCTCATAGCTTGAGCTTTGATTTTCTTTTTTTTTTTTTTTTAAGATTTTATTTATTTATTTATTTATTTGAGAGGCAGAGATCACAAGTAGACAGAGAGGCAGGCAGAGAGAGAGAAGGTGGAAGCAGGCTCCCTGCCAAGCAGAAAGCCCGATGCAGGGTTTGATCCCAGGACCCTGGGATCATGATCTCAGCCAAAGGCAGAGACTTTAACCCACTGAGCCACCTAGGCACCCCTGATTTTCTTAAAATAATAAATGAATAAATGAAAAGCAGAGTGGTGAAAAGGAGTGGCCTCCAGTTAAAGAGTGAATGAATCACGGGAATAAAAGGCACAGCCTAGGGAATATAGTCAGTGATATCAACATAGTGTTTTGTGGTGACAGATGGAAGCTCCACATGTGGTGAACACAGTGCAATGTTTAAACTTGTTGTAACACTCTGTTGTGCACCCAAAAGTAATATGACATATTGTGTCAACCATACTCAAGTTTTAAAAATTAATTTAAGGAGGAGTCAAGATGGCAGAGAAGTAGCAAGCTGAGACTACTTCAGCTACCAGGAGATCAGCTAGATAGCTTATCTAAAGATTGCAAACACCTGCAAATCCATCGGCAGATCAAAGAGAAGTACAGCAATTCTGGAAACAGAAAAACAACCACTTTCTGAAAGGTAGGACCAGCGGAGAAGTGAATCCAAAGCGACGGGAAGATAGGCCCGGGGGGAGGGGCCGGCTCCCAGCAAGCGGCGGAGCAACGGAGCACAAAATTAGGACTTTTAAAAGTCTGTTCCACTGAGGGACATCGTTCCAGAGGCTAAACTGGGGCGAAGCGTGGCCTCAGGTCCCACAGGGTCACAGAAGAATCGGGGGTGTCTGAGTGTCGCAGAGCTTGCGCATATTGGAACAGGAAAGCCGGCTACAGAGACAGAGCTGACAGTAAGCTCACAGCTCGGTGTTACCTTGAACCGGTTACAGGCTCGGTGAGCTCGGAGCGCGGCCGGAGGTCAGGCAGACAGGAGTTACTGGGTGCTGTTCTCTGAGGGCACACTGAGGAGTGGGGCCCTGGGCTCTTGGCTCCTCCGGGCCAGAGACCAGGAGGCCGCCATTTGTATTCCCATCCTCCGGAACTCTATGGAAAGCGCTCAGGGAACAAAAGCTCCTAAAAGCAAACCCCAGCGGATTACTCAGCCCGGCCCCTGGTAAGGGCAGTGCAATTCCGCCTGGGGCAAAGTCACTTGAGAATCACTACACCAGGCCCCTCCCCCAGAGGATCAATAAGAAATCCAGCCCAGACCAAGTTCACCTACCAAGGAGTGTGGTTTCAATACCAAGGAGAGCAGCAGAATTCCAGAGAAGGAGAAAGCAAAGCACAGAACTCATGGCTTTCTCCCTGTGATTTCTTTTTAGTCTTGCAGTTAATTTAATTTTTTTTTCTTTTTCACTTTTTGTTTTTTTTTCTCGCCTTCTGGTAAAAAAATTTTTTTTAACTTTTGCCCTTTTCTTTTTTAATGTTTTTTAACTAGTTTATCTAATATATATATATTTTCTTTTTTATATATTTCTTTATTCATTTTCTTTTATTTTAATTCTTTTCTTTTTTTTCTTTTTTTTTTCTTTCTCCCTTTTTTTTTTTCTAATTTTATTTTTTATTTTTTTATAAACATATATTTTTATCCCCAGGGGTACAGGTCTGTGAATCACCAGGTTTACATC
>NC_081558.1:10319518-10349663 GCF_022355385.1 Mustela nigripes | reverse complement strand
ACACTTCTTTGTGTTCTTCAAGAAATGATCTCAAATCAGGTTCCCCTCCAGCTCCCCGGCTACCGAAGGGCTACTTCTTATACAGCCGTGGAAAATCGGGCCGGCGTGACAGCTTCTGAGAGTACGGCGCCCTCGCGGCGCCTCACGTCAAGCCACGGTCTTCCCAACTCCCCGCCTTGTGCTAGCCGGCTTAGGCCGCGGATCTTGTGATCTTTAATCATGACTACTCCGTTGGAATGTTGACATTATAAAATGCAATCCTCCTAGGAGAAAGAAGCTCTGTGACTCATGGTATAGCCTTTCCTCTGCTTTCTAATACAATTGTGCTTCAGCTACAAGGGGTACACAGTACTACAATACTGGAAAACACTGTATTTCTCCTTCTCTGCACTCTGTGCTTGTGTGCATGCATGCGTGTGTGTCTGTGTGTGTGTCTGTGTGTAGGGAGTAGAGAAGCTATTATTATAGTGCACACTGGTTAAACATTTAAAGCAAGCCAAAGTTGTCTTAGGCAATAAAAAATGTAGAGTGTAGACCAACTATAGACTAAGGATAGAGAGAGAAAGAGAGAATTATAGAGGAATGAACTTTGTTCCATTTGTATATAAGACAGAAAATTTTTCCTGTTGTAGACATCATATATATATACACACTTATATTTATATATATGTACATATATACACACACATATAGGTACATATATATGTGCACATACACACACACGTATAGAATGAGTGTCCATTGCCTTAGAATGTTTCCAAAGAAGTAGGAGACTTTGACATCCTCTCTCACTTGTCCTACATCCAGCACCTGTTCTTGTTGTGTTACCTACTCTGCTCACAGCTTTCTCTTTGATGTTGCCCTGTGGTTTCAGTGAGCTCTTGCCTAAGGCTGTTCGCACAGGCTCTTTCTCTGCCTTATGTGTTTTTCTCGAAAATATGTGCATGACTCACGAATCCACTATCCTCACCTTTCCTGCTCAAAATCCCCTTATCAGAGAAGAGAAAATGGAAAGTTTTCTCTTCAGTGTGGCACTACCTTGTCTTGTTTTATTTTACTTATTAGTAAAAACCAACACTTGAAATGTCATTTGCTCACTCATTAATATTTTATTGCTCCCTCTGACACACACATATCAGACTCAATCTTGTTAAGGTCAAACACACATCACTAGTTTATTATGCTTTCGACAATGCTTGCCACAAGATAATTGGTTAAAATATTTGTTAAGTGAACAAAAAACATCTCAGGAAATTTATAGAGGACAGCACTGCTTTGGGTAAATGTTTCAATTTGGGACTTTTTTCAGTATGATGGAAAACATGGAGCTTTTGAGGTCCTTGAAATTTTTAGCTAATTATTCTAGATGGATAGGTAATGTATGAGAATTAATGAGTGAAGCAATTTGAAAAAAAAATTTCACCAGACAAATCTCAGCATTTCTCCCTCTTTCCCTCATCTATCTATAGTGAGGGCAGAGGAGGAGACAGGGAGGAAGAGCATCTGAAATAGCCTCTGCTCCCAGCAGAGTCCAGTGTGGGGCTTGAACTCATCACCAGGAGAATACCACCTGAGCTAAAATCAAGAGTTGGTTGCTGAACCGACTGAGTCCCCCCGGAACCCCAGCCACAGCATTTCTTTTAATTCTGTGCTCACTGCTTGTGACTTTATTGTGCTCTTGTCTCTGTTCCAGCTGTTTTCAGCAGTTACATGGAACAAAGGAATCAAACTCCTGTTTCAGAATTTATCCTCCTGGGACTTTCAGAGGAGGGAGATCTGCAGCCACTGCTCCTGTGGCAGTTCCTGTCCATGTACCTGCTCACCTTCAGTGGGAACCTGCTCATCATCCTGGCCATTGTCACAGACTCCCGCCTCCACACACCCATGTACTTCTTCCTCTCCAACCTGTCCTTTGTAGACATCTTTTTCACCTCCACCACCATCCCCAAGGTGCTGCTGAACCTCCAGACACAGAGCAAAGTGATCACCTATGCAGGCTGCCTCAGCCAGATATATTTTTTCATGCTTTTTGCGGGATTAGACAACTTTCTCTTGACAGTGATGGCCTATGACCGGTTTGCGGCCATCTGTCACCCACTGCACTACATGGTTATCATGAACCCCAAGTTCTGTGGCAGCCTGCTTCTGGTGTGCTGGGTGTTGAGTGTTCTGGACTCTCTATTACATGACTTACTGGTTTTGCAATTGTCCTTTTGTACTAAGTTAGAAATCCCTCACTTTTTTTGTGAACTCAATCAGGTGATCTACCTTGCTTGTTCTGATACCTTCTTCAATAACCTGGCAATTTATCTTACAAATATACCTCTGGCTTTTGTTTCACTCATTGGTATCCTTTTCTCTTACTCTAAAATTGTAACCTCTATTTTGAAAATTCCGTCTTCTGGGGGCAAGTATAAGGCATTTTCCACATGTGGGTCTCACCTCTTGGTTGTCTCTTTATTCTATGGTACAGGCTTAGGGGTGTATCTTAGTTCTGCAGCTTCTCAAAACTCGAGGACAACGGCCATAGCTTCAGTGATGTACACAGTGGTCACACCCATGCTGAACCCCTTCATCTATGGTCTGAGGAACAGAGACATAAAACTGGCACTAAGAAAGCTCTTGAGCAGGAAGACAGTCTCTGCATAGAAGGATCTTTGTTTCAAGATAAAGATGTGAGTAACAGGGCTCAAGACCCTAAAATGATTTTTTTATCAGTTCATGGAAAGATGATCTACAGTTTATCTTTCTACACTATTCAGTCTTTAATCTTTTCATACATAACAAGCAACTATCTGTTTTTTTCAGATCGAAGTTTAAAAAAAAAAATTTCCAGTTAGTTAACAGATTGTGTAATATTAGGTTAAGGAATAGAATTCAGTAATTTATCCCTTACTGGGGCACCTGGGTGGCTCAGTGGGTTAAGCCACTGCCTTCAGCTCAGGTCATGATCTCAGGGTCCTGGGATCGAGTCCTGCATCGGGCTCTCTGCTCAGCAGGGGGCCTGCTTCCCTCTCTCTCTCTCTCTCTCTCTCTCTCTCTCTCTCTCTGCCTGCCTCTCTGTCTACTTGTGATCTCTGTCTGTCAAATAAACAAATAAAATCTTTTTAAAAAAATTTATCCAGGTGGTGGCTATTATAGAGGGCATGGATTGCATGGAGCACTGGGTGTGGTGAAAAAATAATGAATACTGTTTTTCTGAAAATAAATAAATTGAAAAAATTAAAAAAAATTAAAGAGTCTCTTTCATGGAAAAAAAATTTATCCCTTACTTACAACATCCAGTGCTCATCACAACAAATGTCCTCCTCAATCCCAATCACCCATATCCTCTCCAGCAACCCTTAGCTTGTTCTACGTTTTTAAGAGTCTGATTGTGATGTTTTTTTTTTAAAGGTTTTCTTAAAAGATTTACTTATTTACTTATTTATTTATTTATTTCAGAGAGAGATAGATATAGCATGAGTTGGGGGGAGGGCAGAGGAAGAGGGAGAGAATCTCAACCAGACTCTATGTTGAATGTGGAGCCATTTGTGGTGCTTGATCTCACCACCCACAGATGATGACCTAGGCCAAAATCAAGAGTCAGTTGCCTAACAGACTGTGCCATCCAGGTGCCCTGTATCTTGCCCAATTTTAAGCTACCAATTTTAGTTCCAATCACAGTCCTAATGGACCATAGTAACTTGGCCAGCAACATCACCTTAGAGTCTTTGGGTTCAGTTTGGAGGAAAAGGTATTGCATTTATTGCTATTTTACAGTCTTCACTCAGGGGAAACTGGTTCCATCAATTGAAGATCTGGGTCAGTGATTGATCTCAGGTCTGAGAGTGAAATAGAGATTATGACCTATCAGTGCAGTGACACGGTCACTCTTTTCTTCATGATTTTTAGAGGGATTTTGATTTGTTTTGTTTTCCTTAGTTATACAAATTGGATAAGCTTTTAGTAAGCTGCCCATCATTTTTGTTTTATGGAGACACCATGAATAATTTGCCAATTTGAGAAATCCCTGTATCTCTCACAATTTAGATGAGAATGATGAATTCTTACATGAACTATGAGTATCAAACCTATTTTGTGAGCTGTTGACATTGACTATTGACATCCCCCAGTTCAGGATGGGCTGACCACAGGACAAATCCATTTCAATTTGAGGATGTTTATGGCAACTATCCTACAGGGGAGAAGTTCTGTAGAGCTTGTCAAGGAGGCCATTAGAGCCTCACCAAGTCATTTCTCAGTGATCTTATTTTATGACCTCTGAACCCTTATTTTGGGTATACTTTGGGGTTGAGGTGTTGAATCACATAACATAGATTCATCACATCACAACACCCTTGTCTTCCTCTACCTCATATGAAGCTATTTATGCCACTGACATTCTTAGAGTATGCCAATTTTTTTCATCCCTTTTTTTGTCATGGTAAAATATAAATGAAACGTATTATTTTGAACATTTTGAGGCATTCAGTTATGTGGCATTAAAGACTTTCTCCCTATCGAGCAACCACAGCCCCTATCCATCTCCAGAACTTTCTCATCATCTCAAACTGACCCTTTTGTTCCCATGGAACACTAACTTTCCACTGCCCCTCTGACCAGCCCCTGGCTCCCACCATCTTACCTTCTCTCTCTAAAAGTGTGTCCTGTAGGTGCCTCATATAGATCAAACTTACACTATTTGTCCTTTTGTGTTTGGCTGTTTTCACTTAGCATAATGTTGGTGAGGTTCATCTATGTCATAGCCTGTACCAGAATTCTATTCTTTTTGCAGAATAGAATGAATGACAAATGGTATCCCACTGTCTGTGGTCACCGTGCTTTATTCATCTGTGATTTTGTTGAGGGAGATTGGGGTTGTGTCCACATTTTGGCTACTTTAAATAAAGCTTTATGACAAGTGGTGCCCAAATATCTGTTCTAGTCACTGCTACAAATTCTTAGGGGGCATAGAAGTAGGCATATACCCACTGGTGAAACTACTGGATCATATGATAATTCTATGTTTCAGTTTTTGAGGAACTGGAACACAGTTTTCCACAGAAGCTGTGCCACTTTTTAAATTCTCATCAGCTAAACATCACCAGGCTAATTTCCCCACATCTTCACCAACTCTTGTTTTCTGTTTTAGCTTTGAAAATAGCCATCCTAGTGTGTGTGAAGTGGTGTTACATTACTGTTTGGGTTTGCATTTCCTAAAGATAGTCATGTTACCCATCTTTCATGTGCTAAGTATTGACTCTTATATCTTCCTTGGAGAAGTGTCCTTTTGTGTGTGTGAAGTGGTATTACATTATGGTTTTGGTTTAAATTTCCCCAATAATTAATGATGTTGCACACTGGTTTTGTGTTAAGTATCAGTTCCTTATCTTCTTAGGAGAAATATCTATTTGAGTCCATTGCTTATTTTTTTTAACCATTAATTTTATTTTTTAAATTGTTTTAAGTTTTGATTCTGGTGTAGTTAACATACAGGGTAATGTTAGTTTCAGTTGTACTATATAGTGATCCAATACTTCCATAGATCACCCAGGGTTGGTCTGAGGAATTGCACTCCTTAATCCCCATCACCTACTTCACCCATGTCCCCCTTTTCCCCTCTGGTAACCATCAGTTTGTTCTCTAGAGTAAAGAGACTGTTTCCAGTTTGTTTTTCTCTCTCTTTTTCCTTTGCTCATTTGTTTGGTTTCCTAAGTTCTTCATATGAGTGAAATCATATGGTATTTGTCTTTCTATTGCTGACATATTTTACTTAGCATTACATTCTGTATCTCTGTCCATGCATTGCAAATGGGATGATTTCATTCTCTTTTATGGCTGAGTAATATTCTATTTTATGTATAATTATATGACATCTTCTTTAACCATTTGTCTGTTAATGGATTTTTGGGTTGCTTCTATGGCTTAGCTACTGTAAATAATGCTGCTATAAAAATGTAATCCTTTGAATTAGTTTTTTTTTTGGGGGGGGGGGGGTAGTTACCCACCCAGAAGTATGTTTACTGGATCATAAAGTAGTTCTATTTTTAACTTTTGAGGAACCTCCATACTATTTTCTATATTGGCTTCACCTGTTTATATTCCCACCTACAGTGCAAGAGTTTCTTTTTTACCAAATCATTGCCAACAGTTGTTCTTTTTTTTTAATATTTTTTTTAGTGTCATCTGTGAATATCTTCTCCCATTCCGTGGGTTGTTGCCTCTTTGTTTTGTTGACTGTTTTCTTTGCTGTGCAGAAGCTTTTGATCTTGATGAAGTCCCAAAAGTTCATTTTTGCTTTTGTTTCCTTTGCCTTTGGAGACATGTCCTGAAAGAACTTGCTGTGGCTGGTATCGAAGAGGTTACTGCCTATGTTCTCCTCTAGGATTTTTTTTTTAATTTATTTCTTTTCAGTGTAACAGCATTCATTGCTTTTGCACCACTCCCAGTGCTCTATGCAATCCGTGCCCTTCCTAATACCCATCACCTGGTTCCCCCAACCTCCCACCCCCTGCCCCTTCAAAACACTCAAATTGTTTTTTAGATTCCATAGTCTCTCATGGTTCACCTCCCCTTCCAATTTCCCCCAACTCCCTTCTCCTCTCCATCTCCCCTTGTCCTCCATGTTATTTGTTATGCTCCAAAAGTAAGTGAAACCATATGATAATTTACTTTCTGCTTGACTTATTTCATTCAGCATAATCTCTTCCAGTCCTGTCCTCTAGGATTCTGATGGATTCCTGGCTCATGTTGAAGTCTTTTATCCATTTTGAATTGATCTTCGTGTATGGTGTAAGACAATGGTCGAGATTCATTCTTCTACATATAACTGTCCAATTTTCCCAGCACCATTTATTGAAAAGACTTTTTTCCACTGTATATTTTTTTCTTGCTTTGTCAAAGATTAATTGACCATAGAGTTGAGGGTCCATATCTGGGCTCTCTACTCTGTTCCACAGGGCTATGTGTCTGTTTTTATGCCAGTGCCATGCTGTCTTGGTGATCACAGCTTTGTAGTAAAGCTTGAAATCAGGCAACATGATGCCCCTAGGTTTTTTTTTTTTTTCTTTTTCAACATATCCTTAGCAATTCTGGGTCTCTTCTGATTCTATACAAATTTTTGAATTGCTTGCTCAAGCTCTTTGAAAAATGCTCATGGAATTTTGATCGGAATGGTATTGAAAGTATAGATTGCTCTAGGCAATATATACATTTTAGCAATGTTTATTTTTCCGATCCATGAGCATGGAATGGTCTTCCATCTTTTTGTGTCTTCTTCAATTTCTTTCATGCGTGTTCTGTAGTTCCTGGAGTACCGATCCTTTACAGAGTTTTTAATTCTTTTTTTTGTGTTGGTTACTCAGATTGAATGGGTCCTTAGTAAACTGCCCATCAATTTGATTCATGGAGATGCCATGAAGAATTTGCCATTTTGAGAAATCCCTGTGGCTCACCCAGTTTATATGAGAATGGTGAACTCTTACATGAACTATGAACACAATATCTCAGATGGTTGTGGACTGCTGACATGGCCTGTCTGCCAGTTCAGAATGGGTTGTCCTTAGCACAAATCCATTTCAGTTTGAGCTTGTTCATAGTAACCATGTCTTACAAGATTATATGACTCTGTAGAGCTTGTCAAAGAAGATATTACAACCTCACCAGGTTATTTCTCAATGACCTTATGTTGAGTTTTATGTCTTCTGAAATCTTATTTTAGATATACTTTGGGGTTGAGGTATTGAATCACACAAAATAAACCATAACAATTTGCCTTATCTCCTGAACTGTGGATTCCCTCTTCTATATAATATGAGGATATTTATGGCACTGACAATTTTCTAAAGAATTTTTTCATCATTTTTGACATTATAAGATATATATTAAATATATTATTTTAAAATTTTAAAGTATCAGATGTCTCGGTGTTTCAGTGGGTTAAGCCTCTGCCTTCAGCTCAGGTCATGATCTAGGATCCTGGAATCAAGCCCTGCATCAGGCCATCTGCTCAGTGGAAAGCCTGACCCCCTCCCTCTACCTGCCTCTCTGCCAACTTGTGATCTCTCACTCTCTGTCAAATAAATAAATAAAATCTTTTAAAAAATTAAAGTATTCAGTTATGTGGCATTAAGTACTTTCTCCCCATTACACAACCTCTATCTATATCCATCTCCAGAACTTTCTCAACATCTCAAACTGAACCTTTGTCCCCATGAAACAAACTCCCCATTGCCCCTCTGCCCAGCTCCTGGCTCCCACCATCCTACTTTATCTCTCTAAAACAGAGTACTGTAGGTAACTCATATAGAATAATAATAATGTAATAATATAATACTTGTCCTTTTGTGTTTAGCTTCTTTTACTTAGTTTAATGTTGGCAAGGCTCATCCATGTTGTATCCTGTGCCAGAGTTCCATTGATTTTACAGTCTGAAGGATCTTTCACTGTATGTGTTCAACACACCTTGTTCATCCACACCCTTGATGGGTATTAGGGTTGTCTCCACATTTTGGGTACTGTAAATAAAGCTTTATGAAAATTTGTGTACAAATATCTGTTTACTACTATAAATTCTTTGGGGCATACAAGTAGGTATACACACACAAGTAAAACTAATGGATCACATGATAGTTCTATGTTTTAGTTTTTGAGAAACTGACACACTGTTTCCTGCAGCTACCATGTCACTTCTTATTGTCATCAGCAAAGCACCACAGAGTTCCAATTTCCCCATATCCTTGCCAACTCTTATTTTCTGTTTTAGCTTTGAAAATAGCCTTTGTAGTGTGTGTGAAGTGGTGTCATATTATGGTTTGATTTGTGTTTCCTTAATGATTAGTGATGTTGTGCATCTTTCATGTGTTAATGAGCCATTCCTATGTCTTCTTTGGAGAGTGGCCATCAGTGTGTTTTCTGTAGTTAAGAGACTGTTTCTGGTTTGCCTCTGTCTCTTCTTTTGTTCTTTGCACATGTTTATTTTCTTAAATTCCACATATGAGTGAAATTGTATGGTATCTATTTTTGTCTGACTGACTTACTTTGCTTAACATGATACCTTCTCATTCCATCCATGTGTTTGTGAAGGACAAGATTTCATTCCTTTTGATGTCTAAGTAATGCACACACACACACACACACACACACACACACACACATACCACATCTTCTTTATTTATTCATCTGTTGGTGGACATTTAGGCCCCTTCCATATTTCGGCTATTGTGGGCATTGTTGCTATAAACATTGGGATGCATGTGCCCCTTTGAGTCATTATGTTTATATCATTTGGATAAATACCTACTAGTGCAATGTCTAGGTTGAAGGGTGGTTCTATTTTTAACTTTTTGAGGAACCTTCATACTGTTTTCCATAGTGGCTGTACCAGTTTGCATTCCCATCAACTGTGCAAGAGTGTTTCCCTTTCTCTGCATGCTCACCAACACCTGTTGTTTCCTGAGTTGTTAATTTTAGCTATTCTTACTGGTGTGAGATGGAATCTCATTGTGGTTTTGATTTGTATTCATGAGGGATGATTAGGAGTGGTGTGAGCATTTTTTTCATGTGTCTGTTAGCAACTTGTATGTCCTCTTCCCAAGTAATATCTATTCCTGTCCTCTGCCCATTTCTTGACTGGATTCATTGTTTTGGATCTTGAGCTTGAATAGTTCTTATAGATTTTGGATACTATCCTTAATCTGATAAGTCATTTTCAAATATCTTCTCCCATCCTATAGACTGCCTTTTAGTTTTGTTGACTGTTTCTTTTGCTGTGCAAAAGCTTTTTATCCTGATAAAATCCCAATAATTCATTTTTCCTGCTTGCCTTCAGAGATGTATCTATCAAGAAGTTGCTGTGGCTGAGGTAGAGTGTTCTCCTTTAGTATTTTGATAGATTCCTGTCTCACATTTAAGTCTTTCATCCATCTTGAGTTTATTTTTGTGTGTGGTATAAAAAGTGGTTCAGTTTCATTCTTCTACTGGTGGCTGTCCAGTTTTCCCAACACCATTTATTGAAGAGACTGTCTTTTTCCATTGGATATCCTTTTCTGCTTTTTTGAAGATTAGTTGACTATAGAGTTGAGAGTCCACTTCTGGATTTATTCCTCAGTATCTTGTGATTTTTGGTGCAAGTATAAATGGGATTGATTCCTTGATTTCTCTTTCTTCTGCTTCATTGTTAGTGTATCGTAATGCAATTGATTTCTGTGCTTTGATTTTATATCTTGCAAATTTGCTGAATTCCTGTATCAGTTCTAGAAATTTTTACGTGAAGCCTTTTGGGTTTCTACAAAGTGTATCATGTCCTAGCTTCAGGAATCAGAAAATGAAGGAAATGAAAGGCAGCCAAGTTGGCAAAGAAGAAGTCAAACTTTCACTCTTAGAAAACAGAAATATATTTTTAAAAATATTTTTATTATAGAAATGTTTATCACTCTATTACACACCTGAAACTAATATTGATTGCATGTTAACTACCTGGAATTTAAATAAAATCATTGCCTTTTGCATGGAGCACTGGGTGTGGTGCATAAACAATGAATCTTGGAACACTGAAAAAAATTAATTAAAAAAATCAATGCTGGGATGCCTGGGTGGCTCAGTTGGTTGGACGACTGCCTTTGGCTCAGGTCATGATCCCGGAGTCCCAGGATCGAGTCCCACATCAGGCTCCCAGCTCCATGGGGAGTCTGCTTCGCTCTCTGACCTTCTCCTCGCTCATGCTCTCTCTCACTGTCTCTCTCTCAAATAAATAAATAAAATCTTTAAAAAAAAAAAATCATTGCCGACAAGATGGCAGAGAAGTAGGAGGAGGCGCCTTTTAAACCTGTACCCTAAAGTGAGCTGATTACCTACCAAAGAACTCCGATCACCCATGAAATCAGCCTGAGATCAGAATTATACACATCTGGATCTCTACAGGGGCAGAAGACACCAGTGGGCAGGTAAAGTGGTGTGGGAACGGCAGACTGATATTGGAAGATAAACAAAAGGGAGAGGGAGCCACCAGAGGCGACCGGTTGGAAACTAATACAATACAAGCAAGAGTGCCCTGCCTCTGGGGACCAGCATTAACTTGGAGACTGGTTGAAAGCACTCAAAAAGAGCAAAGGATCGCGGGGTGGGGGGGGGGGGGGTTGTGGGAATTGGGGCGGCTGGGGACAGGGGCTTAAGTCCCCGGTCCCAGGACAGCCTCCCCTGGCGCTGAGCCAGAGAGAGTGCAGCGGAGAAACCAGGTCTTGGTCCCTAAGTCGCAAGCACGCCCGAGAACACATGGGGTCCAGCTCTTGTGAGGGGCTGGGAGCCTCGCCAGACGACAGAATGCACAGCCCTGCTATAGAGCCTGAGATGCGGGTGCCCATCATCCTCCCCTGAAAGAGGTACACAAAGGCCCAGCTGGCGCTCTTTGACCTGCGCCATTGTTTCAGAGCCTAAGACTTGCGCTCCAAACTTTCCCCTGAAAGAGGTGCGCGAAGGCCCAGCCTGGTGCTTTTGGACCTGTGCCCCATTCTCAAAGCCTGAAATGCGTGCACAACCCACAGCCTGCCCTGAAAGAGGTGTGCACAAGCCGGGTGCTTTTAGACCCAGAAAGACCAGGCACTCCCAGCCCCGGCCAATGGGAAAATCTCAGTGTGAGATCGTTGCTTAGAACCTCTCTAGCGGTCTGGAGCTACCCAGACAGCCGCCACTGCCATGGTTTTGGGTACAAGTAAAAGATCCTGTGTCCCCAGGGACCACAACTGGGAACTTGCTCTGCCAGCAACCAAGGAGGAACTTGTTTGGGCTCTGCAGCCAGACTGAGGCTTCTCTCTGAGAGGGAGGTCAGGGTGCAGTTTCTTTTCCTCTAAAACAACAAAAACCACCAAAAGCGGCCAAGGTGAGCGAAAAAAAAAGTGAACAAACATAAAAACCTCCAGAGAACAAAAGCCTGAAAAAAACCAGTTTCCTCAGAGCCCACCCCATTGAGGGGGGCAGGAGGATGTAACTCAGGGAACATCATTGACTGAAAATCCACAGAGCAGGCCCCTCCCCCAGAAATCCAACCAAGAAAGGGAAAAAAAAAGACTACAAGAGAACAACCACCACTACTTCATAGGACAACTTTTATTTTTAACTCATTCCCACTATTCTGGTTCATTTTTTTATATAGATAATTTTTTAACCTATTTACCATCACAGCGAGCTGTCCAGTACATCAAATTCCATAATAACCTTCTAACCTGAACTTTTTGATACATACACCTGTGTTTTTCTTTTGCATTTCTATTTTTTGAATATATTTTTTTAATTTTAGTTTAGTTTAGTATAGTTTATTCCTTTTCATTTTTATTTTCTAATATTCATATAGAGTTAAACTTCAAAGTAATCCCCTTTCCCCAATCAATACTACCCCTATAGGTAAACCAATTCTTAATCCCCCTTTATCTTAGGAAAGTTGAGTCCTTCAACAAAGATATCAAGATACATGCAGGAAGTATCAAAGCAACCTTCCTCGCCCACACTGAGAATTTATAACCACTCTCCCATCTTTTTCTTCCACCACTGCTTCTGTGTTTTTGTGTTTGTCCTGATAGTATATAAATCTTACACTTGGGGTTATTTTTGACAAGGTTCTTCCTTTATTTGCATATATACTTTTTTCTCTTGTATATACTTTTATCAGTCTTTTTGTTTGTCTGTTTTTATTTGTATACTTCATAAATCTTACCGTGGGGCCCATTTGGGCTGAACCTTCTCTTTTATCTTCCCTTTTTTCTTGTCTCTCTCTATCTCTCTTTTTTCTTTTTCTTTTCTTTCTTCTCTCGTTTGGATAGGGAATCCTGATTGCTCAGAAGCATTCCAGGGTGCACCTTGACTGCACCACGGTCGATACATCCAGCTACATCTGTTCAGTCATCTCTCACCAAAATGACTAGGAGAAGGAATGCCCAACAGAAGAAAAATACAGAGGATGGATCTTCTGCAACAGAGCTAACAGCTATCAACATAGACAATATGTCAGAAAGAGAATTCAGACTAACAATTATCCAGGCAATAGCTAGGTTGGAGAAAGCCATGGGTGACCAAATGGAATTGATTAGGGCTGAATTGAAAGCGACCAGACTGCATGTTCACAATGTTAAGGCTGAGCTGAAAGCTACCAGAAATGAGCTTCACAATGCTCTAAATGAGTTCCAATCTAATATAAATACTCTCAAAGCTAGGGTAACTGAGACAGAAAATAGAATTAGTGATCTGGAGGACAAACAGATAGAGAGAAAGGATCAGGAGGAAGCCTGGAACAAAGAGCTTAGAAACCACGAAAATAGAATCAGGGAAATAAAAGATGCCATGAAGCGTTCCATCAGAATTATTGGAATCCCTGAAGGGGAGGGGAAAGAAAGAAGTCTAGAAGATATAGTGGAACAAGTTCTTCATGAAAATTTTCCCAATCTCGCGAGTGGAACCAGCGTTCATGTACTAGAGGCCGAACGGTCTCCACCCAAGATTATACATTCAAAAAAAACATCAAGGCACCTAATAGTCAAATTGAGGAATCATAATTGTAGGTATAATCTCTCTCTCTTTTTTTTTTAATCTCTTGAAAGCCGCTAGGACAAAGAGGCTCCTTACATACAGAGGAAAGCCCGTCAGAATAACGTCAGACCTGTTCACAGAGACCTGGCAAGCCAGGAAGGGCTGGCAAGATATATTCAGGGCATTAAAGGAGAAGAACATGCAGCCAAGAATACTTTATCCAGAAAGACTGACATTCAAAATGGATGGAGAGATAAAGAGTTTCCAAGACCAGCAAGGCTTAAAAAACTACGCAACCACCAAGCCAACACTGCAGGAAAAATTGAAGGGGGGGGGGTTCTATAAAAGAGGAAAAATGCTAAGAATAGCATTGAACAGAAATAAAGAGACAATATACAGAAAGAAAAGACTTGAAAGGTAACACGATGTCAATAAAAACGTATCTATCAATAATCACTCTCAATGTGAATGGCCTAAATGCATCCATAAAATGGCACAGGATTGCAGATTGGATAAAACGATAGGACCCATCCATATGTTGTCTACAAGAGATCCATTTTGAACCTAAAGATATACCCAGACTGAAAGTGAAGGGAGGGATGGAGAAGCATCTTTCATGCCAATGAGCCTCAAAAGAAGGCTAGGGTAGTGATTCTCATATCAGATAAATTAGATTTTAAACTAAAGACTGTAGTCAGAGATAAAGAAGGACACTACATAATCCTTAAAGGGACTATCCACCAAGATGATCTAACAATTGTAAATATCTATGCCCCCAATATGGGAGCATCCAATTACATAAGAAAACTGTTAATCAAGATAAAGAGTCATATTGATATGAATACATTAATAGTAGGAGATCATAACACGCCTCTCTAAGAAATAGATCATCGAAGCAGAAAATTAATAAAGAAACAAGAGCATTGAATGAAACATTGGACCAGATGGACCTCATAGATATATACAGAACATTCCACCCTAAAACAACAGAATACTCATTCTTCTCAAGTACACATGGAACCTTCTCCAGAATAGACCACATACTGGGTCACAAATCAGGACTCAACCAATACCAAAAGACTGAGATGATTCCCTGCAGATTCTCAGATCACAATGCTTTAAAACTGGAGCTCAATCACAAGGAAAAGTTCGGAAAGAACTCAAACACCTGGAAGCTAAAGACCACCTTGCTTAAGAATGCTTGGATCAACCAGGAGATCAAAGAATAACTGAAACAATTCATGGAAATCAATAGACCAAAGAACTGAAACAATTCATGGAAACCAATGAGAATGAAGACACTTCAGTCGAAAACCTATGGGACACAGCAAAGGCCGTCCTAAGGGGGAAATAATAGCTATTCAAGCCTCTCTCAAAAAAAAATTGAAAAATCCAGAACACAGCAGCTGTCTCTACACTTTAAAGAACTGGAGAATCCACAACAAATCAAACCAACTCCACAGATAAGGGAAATCAATAAATGGTGCTGGGAAAACTGGACAGCTATATGTAGAATGAAATTCGACCATTCTCTTACACCGTACACAAAGATAAACTCAAAATGGATAAAAGACCTCAACGTGAGACAGAAATCCATCAGAATCCTAGAGGAGAACATAGGCAGTAATCTCTTCGATATCAGCTACAGCAACTTCTTTCAAGATATGTCTCCAAAGGCAAAGGAAACAAAAGCGAAGATGAACTTTTGGGACTTCATCAAAATCAAAAGCTTCTGCACAGCAAAGGAAACAGTTAAGAAAACAAAGAGGCAACCCACGGAATGGGAGAAGATATTTGCAAATGACAGTACAGACAAAAGGTTGATATGCAGGATCTATAATGAAACAGACAATCATATCAAAAAATGGGCAGAAGATATGAACAGACACTTCTCCAATGAAGACATACAAATGGCTATCAGACACATGAAAAAATGTTCATCATCACGAGCCATCAGGGAGATTCAAATTAAAACCACATTGAGATATTACCTGACACCAGTTAGAATGGCCAAAATTAGCAAGACAGGAAACAACATGTGTTGGAGGGGATGTGGAGAGAGGGTAACCCTCTTCCACTGTTGGTGGGAATGCAAGTTGGTGCAGCCACTTTGGAGAACAGTGTGGAGATTCCTCAAGAAATTAAAAATAGAACTTCCCTATGACCCTGCCATTGCACTCCTGGGTATTTACCCCAAAGATACAGATGTCGTGAAAAGAAGGACCATCTGTACCTCAATGTTCATAGCAGCAACGGCCATGGTCGCCAAACAGTGGAAAGAACCATGATGCCCTTCAACGGATGAATGGATAGGAAGATGTGGTCCATATACACTATGGAGTATTATGCCTCCATCAGAAAGGATGAATACCCAACTTTTGTAGCAACATGGATGGGACTGGGAGAGATTATGCTGAGTGAAATAAGTCAAGCAGAGAGAGTCAATTATTATATGGTTTCACTTATTTGTGGAGCATAACAAATAGCATGGAGGACATGAGGAGATAGAGAGGAGAAGGGAGTTGGGGGAAATTGGAAGGGGAGGTGAACCATGAGAGACTATGGACTCTGAAAAACAATCTGAGGGTTTTGAAGTGGTGGGAGGTTGGGGTACCAGGTGGTGGGTATTATAGAGGGCACGGATTGCATGGAGCACTGGGTGTGGTGCAAAAATAATGAATACTGTTATGCTGAAAATAAATAAATTTAATTTTTTTAAAAAAGGTGTGTGTGTGTGTGTGTGTGTCCTGTTGGTTCTATTTCTCTGGACAACCCTGACTAATACACTGGCCCACAAAGACTAAAACATACATATCATGATCTCAGTTTTCAAACTATTTGTATCATCATTTAAGGATGAAACTAGATGGTGTCTGTGAAACGGATTATACTTCAATTGTCCAGTAATAGAATTCTGATTTATAGGAATCTTTCCACTTGGGAGTCAACTCTAGCTGCAAAAATCACTTTATTTCGCCCCTGAAATCTCCATGAAGGCAAAACCTGAGTCTCTTTTGGTCTCTCCCTTAGACCAAGCGAGAAATCAATATCTTTGAATGAGTGATTAAACACAAAAGATGAAATTTCAAAATCCATACTATGGTATGAAATTTTCCATTCCTATGGGTGTTTTTTGGTAGGAAAACATGCTGAGTTAAGTATTCCAGCACTTAGATGTTCAGCATCTGGAAAAGTCTTTGTAGGAAGGAGAGGTTTCAGAAAAGGATGTAACCCAAAGTGATCAAGAAATTGGGCCACATATGGCCCTTTATATGTTGAAAGTTTTCTGAGCGCAAAGAAGGACACAGAAAAATTCCAGATTATGCAGATCTTGATCTCAAACATTGTTGACTTCTTTCACATTGTTGACATGGTGAATTTCTTGAAACACAGACAACAAAGCCTTGTTTATCCTCTCAGTGGCTCAGAGAATAACAGTTGCAATTTTCCATGGGATAAGTGGATATAACTCAAGACATTTTTTAATTATCCTAGAAAAAATAATATTTAGAAATGTTATAAAAGACTACACAAAGATAATTCTAAAGATTCCTTTGGGACATCTGGGTGGTTCAGTCAGTTACATGTCTGACCCTTGGTTTCAGCTCAGGTCATGAGGAGGTGTGTACAAATGAGCCCAACGTTGGGTCTCATGCTAATTGCAGAGTTTGCTTGAGATTCTCTCTCCCTCTCCCTCTGCCCCTCCCACTCATGTTCACTCTCTCCCTTTAAATAAATAAATTTTTTAAAGTTTCCTCTGAAAAAATAAATAAGAAATTTAATGAGGCCTTCAATCAAAAAATTTCCTTGCCAGGTGAATATGTCAGAGGAAGATCAAAGGCCATACCATATCACATTTGGGAAGACCCTGGTCTTCCCCAGAAGCCTCATCTCCCTACAAATCCTAACCCCCAAGTTACAGAAGATAAGAACAATGAAATGTGCTAAAGAAAAAAAATTATCTGTCTCTTTCAAGATGTATGTCCTGATCCCTCTGCTTCAAGGTTTGTGAAATGCTGCTTTATGTGTAGAGAAATGAAAGAGGGTAGGTGGGAAATTAACACAAGATTGGAAATGTTACATGTTGTCATTACCTAAAATGTAAAGGAAAAAAAACTAATTCTCCTCCCCCCCCCCTTGTCCTTTCCATTCCCCAATATGAGTTATTTGTTCCTGGGTCTATAGAAAGCTTAGTGTTATTTCTGGTGTTTGAGTTAGACAACTTCACATGCTTATCTCTACACAATAAGTTTATAAAAATGATGCTATGTGAAATTACTCAGAACTGAATGTAAGAGGAACTATTGTGTTTTTCTTGAACAAGTCTTCAGGAAGCCAGAGAAGACATGCCAGGATGAGTAAGAGATACTCCTATATCTTTAAACACCAGAGGAACCAAATTTTACAAGACAGGAGAAAATACAACTATACTAAGGAATGGATTTGCTTGGTCATTTGCTCATAGACAGTAGAAACAGCTGATCAGATGACTTGCATTTTAGACACCTTCATTGGCTATCTGCTGCTATTTTTCTCACAGAAATTCTCTTTCTCCACTGTGAAGATCATCTCAAGAGAGGGGGGTTGATATTTACTCAAACACAATAATACCAGACAGATATTAGTAGTTCTACAATAGGCAAACCAAAACTATGTACAGTAGAAAGAGTAATGATTCTCCTAAAGATGCCCACATTCTCATCTCTGGATCCTGTGAACATGTCACTCTGCATGGAAAAAAATGGACTTTGAGATAAAATTAAGTATCTCAGATGGGAAGTGAGGCAGTACAATGACTAAGGTCTTTTTAAGGGAAAGAGAGTCAAAGTCAGGAAAGGAGATACAACTGACAAAAGCAAAGGAAAGAGAATGAGAGTGAGAGACATTTGAAGATACTGCAGTGAGCAAGGAGACATGATTTAAGGAAAGCAGGCAGACTCTAGGTGCTGGAAAAGGTGAGAAATTAAAAACTCTCCTAGAATGGGACTGGAAGAGATTATGCTGTGTGAAATAAGTCAAGCAGAGAGAGTCAGTTATCATATGGTTTCACTTATTTATGGAGCATAACAAATACCATGGAGGACAAGGGATGTTAGAGAGCAGAAGGGAGTTGGGGTAAATTGGAAGGGGAGGTGAATCATGAGAGACTATGGACTCTGAAAAACATCTGAGGGGTTTGAAGTTGTGGGGGGGTGGGAGGTTGGGGTACCAGGTGGTGGGCATTATAGAGGGCACGGATTGCATGGAGCACTGGGTGTGGTGAAAAAATAATGAATACCATTTTTCTGAAAATAAATAAATTAATAAAAATTTTTAATTTAATTTTAAAAAATCTCTCCTAAAGTCTCCAGAAGGAACTGAACTCTGCTGATCCCTTGATTTTACTCCCATAAGACCCATTTGAAACTCCAAACTTCTAGATCTGTAAGATAAATGTTTATGCTTTTTTAAAAAGATTTACTTATTTATTTTTTATTATGTTTAATCAGCCAGCAAATGGTATATTAGTTTTTGATGTATTGTTCAACAATTCATTAGTTGCATATAACTCTGGGAAACAGTATGGAAGTTCTTCAAGACATTAAAAATAGAGCTGCTGTACAAGCTAGAAATTACAATACTAGGTATTTGCCTCAAAAATACAGATGTAGTGAAAAGAAGGGGCACGTGAACCCTAATGTTGTTATCAGCAAAGATAAACTAGTTTTAGAGAGAGAGTGCAATAAGGGGGAAGAGGGAGAGGAGAGAGAAACTCAAGCAGACTCCACTCTGAGCATGCAGGGTGACAGGTATTAAGGAAGGCATATATTGTGATGAGCACTGGGTGTTATGTACAACTAATGAATCATTGAACTCTATATCAAAAACTAATGATGTACTATAGAGTGGCTAACTGAACAAATATTTTTTTTTAAAAAGGGAGTGACTTTATTTTATTTGTGTTTTGAAAAGTTCCCTCTGAATTGTGAGTAACGTATGCATGAGAAGCTGGCAAGAGTAGAAAGGCGTGGTCATTTAGGATACAGCAGTTGCTCAGCCAAATAAAGATGGCAGCCTTCTAAGGAGGGGTGATGAAGACTGAGTCAGCAGGACAGACTGAAGACATATAGAGAAAATAAAAATGATAAGGAATGGATAATGGATAGGGTGTGGTAGGAAATAAAATCATTATTGAGAGTAACTTTTATGATATGATTAGTGTCACAGGATGATAGAGGACCATCAAGAGAGAGAAAGACATCATGAGAAATAATTAAACTGGGGTAGAGATTGCAAGTCTTCTACTGGGAGGCTCAGGTGTCTTTAAGACATAAGAAATAAGAACCTGGAAATACTCTAGATCTCAGAGATCAGAGCTAGAGAAATATACATGGCTGTCATTTGTGTTTATTTATAACTAATCTATTATTTTTTTTATTTTTTATAAACATATATTTTTATCCCCAGGGGTACAGGTCTGTGAATCACCAGGTTTACACACTTCACAGCACTCACCAAAGCACATACCCTCCCCAGTGTCTAATCTAAAAAATAGATGCTATTGTCTAGGATGAAAGAATTTAATGATGACTGAAGTTGTTCTGGAGCTGATCCATTCAATGGAATTATAAAGGAAACAAAGAAAAGAAAGTTAGAGAGAATGGAAGAATGATGTGGAAGGGTGTGTGAGTAGAACCTACACGGCATAAGGATGAAGTGTTTTGTGATAAAGGATGTCAAAAGTTGCTGAGAAAACTTTTAGGGACATGGAGATCACTGTAGGTCTAAGAGATGTTTGTTTGGGTGGCATAATGGGGGAAGAAACCGTATTTGTAAGGGTTTGGGGAAGAGGGAGTAAGTTTTATGCAAGGAAATGGAGACAGAAAAATCAATTCTTGGCTGGTAGCTAAAGGGGAGGCAAGTAGTATGTGTTTTTAAGATAGAAGACAACTAAACATGTTTCCAGGACTATAGAAGGAATACTATTGAGATGGTGCCAGAGGGAAGGAGAGAGACAGGAAAATATGGGAACAATAACTTAAAGATACATATAAGTTATACGTACGTATAAGGTGTGAAGGATGGGATCCAAAGAGCAGGTGGAAGCACTCTTCCTAGAGGAACATAAAAACTTGCAGTAATGATCTAGGAATGTGGACAGGATGCAAGCTGGTATGGTCAATGGCATATAGTTCACAAGGTGTCATCATAAAGACTCCTATTTTCTCTGTGAAACAGGTGATGAGAACATTTGTTCAGAAAGGGGGAGAACACAGAAGATTCAGTGGCAGAACCAGTGCTAATGGAGTTTGGGTGAACAAAGTCATGCAGGAGGACTTTCTGGCAGCAGAATAGGCTCCTTTAGATGGGAAGGGAGACTCAGGGGAGTCTTTAACAGAAAATGGAAGAGGTGAGAAACCACAGGTAAAGAACTTGGTTCAATTTGAGCCAGTAAGTGTGGTTCCATATAACCATCCCCACAAATTTTCCCATGTCATTACTGCTTTTCCTTCCTGGTTTCCCAGTGGCTGGAGGATGCTGTAAATATCAGGCATTCTTATAACAAAGTCCAAAACGCTGGCTAACACTTCTGTTTAATTTCTAAATATGTACATCAACCGCCCCCATGATTGCCTTTCTGAGACTTGCTCTCAGTGACTATGAGATATAGATGGGTGTACCAGAAAAGGATAGGATACTGTAGCCTGAGTTGAATGTGCATTGCCACTTCAGATCACTGATTCTTATTTACTTAGTAGCCATGCCTGCCAAATAGCAGGTGTTTCATGAGAGTGTTGATGTGTAAGAGGTAAGATGAACACAGTTCCCTAAGGAGGAAAATATATTTTTAATACTTTATTTATTTATTTGACAGAGAGATCACAAGTAGGCAGAAAGGCAGGCAGAGAGAGAGGAGGAAGCAGGCTCCCCACTGAGCAGAGAGCCCGAAGTAGGGCTCGATCCCAGGACCCTGGGATCATGACCTGAGCCGAAGGCAGAGGCTTTAACACACTGAGCCACCCAGGCACCTGCAAAATATATTCTTCTTTTTTTTTAACATATGAGTTATTTTATTTTATTTTATTTTTTATGTTCAGCATAACAGTATTCATTATTTTTTCACCACACCCAGTGCTCCATGCAATCCGTGCCCTCTATAATACCCACCACCTGGTATCCCGATCTCCCACCCCGCACCCCGCCACTTCAAACCCCTCACATTGTTTTTCAGAGTTGCAAAATATATTCTTAAACAACCCTTTAAAAAAAAAGGCCATTGCTAATAATTAAAGATAATTGAGAAGACACAGATGATGGGATCCAAAGATCAAGTGAAAGCACTGTCTTCACAGAGCAGTCCAAAAGTTAATAATTAATTAACAGCTAAATTACTAACATTAAATTAATAGATAAAGAGTAAAAAGCAAACCAAGTGTGAGCCACCCCAGGGCATCATCTTCTACACACTAAACTTGTTCAGTGTGACAAGCATATACTAAAACAGATCACTTAGTGAAGTGCTCTAGGAGCAATGCTTGACCTTACCATGCTGGGTCTGGAAGAATCAGACATGACCTTGCTGGACAGTGTGTATTTCTCAGACGCGGCTCTTCTATTCCTGATCCCTTTGAACCATTTCTTGTATTGTTCCCGGACCTGCAGAGGCAAAGCATGCTTGGGTCAGCTCCCTGAGGAGAGTAAGGATGGGAGGAATCTTGGGTGGGAATGGGCAATGGTACCTGCTGGCTGAGGAGGCAATACACCAAGAAGATGAAGAAGCCCTGCAGGCTGTTGATGATGGTGAAGAGGTAAGCCATGACATGGGCAGCTGGAACCACCTGCAGGATGCCCAGGCACCATGTGAAGCCCAAGATGATGAGTTGAGCTGTGGTTTTAAATGTCAGCATTCTGGGTAGGATGAGAAAGGAAGTCAAGATGCACCCAGGGCAATAAAATGACAACCATTCTCATCTTTACCCATGGATTCTCCTTTCTTCCCCTGCTGGTACTCAGTTCTCAGACTAACTGGTGATCAGCTTTGATCTTTACAATCTGTGATCCACTAGAGAAAAAATTGCCACAAGGCACCAGGGTGGAGTTTTGATTTGGAATGAGGAGGATAGAGATACTTCATAATGTAAGTTTCAAAACTTTTATAATGCTCCCTGGAGATCCTGAATTTCATTCATTCAATGTTATTGAGGAGGCATTTTTTCATTAGGCTCTGTGCTGGGGCCAGGGCACTAAAAAATAACAGAGGCAACTGGGTGTTATAGGCGACTAGTGAATCACTGAACACATCAAAAACAAATGGTGTACTATACAGTCGCTAACTGAACATAATAAAAAATTTAAAATTACAAAAAATATCAAAAACAATATTTATATTTTCTGTGAGTTTTTTTATAAACCATCCTTGTTTTTAATTTAAATTCAATTAGACTTGTCAATTTTTGCCATTCTAACTGGTGTAAGGTGGTATCTCAAAGTGGTTTTAATTTTAATTTCCCTGATTGCTAATGATGGGTATTAAAGAGGGCATGGATCACATGGAGTACTTGGTGTTATACACAAATGATGAATTGTGGAAATATCAAAAACTAATGTTGCATGGAGCACTGGGTGTGGTGTATAAACAATGAATTCTGGAACACTGGAAAAATTAAAAGAATAAATAAACATTTTTTTAAGAATAAATAAATTTTTAAAAAAACAATTAGCAAGACAGGAAACAACATGTGTTGGAGGGGATTGGAGAAAGGGGAACCCTCTTATACTGTTGGTGGGAATGCAAGTTGGTCCAGTCACTTTGGAGAACAGTGTGGAGATTCCTCAAGAAATTAAAAATAGAACTTCCCTATGACCCTGCCATTGCACTACTGGGTATTTACCCCAAAGATACAGATGTAGTGAAAAGAAGGGCCATCTGTACCCCAATGTTTATAGCAGCAATGGCCACTGTCTCCAAACTGTGGAAAGAACCAAGATGCCCTTCAACAGACGAATGGATAAGAAAGATGTGGTCCATATACACTATGGAGTATTATGCCTCCATCAGAAAGGATGAATACCCAACTTTTCTGTCAACATGGACGGGACTCGAAGAGATTATGCTAAGTGAAATAAGTCAAGCAGAGAGAGCCAATTATCATATGGTTTCACTTATTTGTGGAGCATAACAAATAGCATGGAGGACATGGGGAGTTAGAGAGGAGAAAGGAGTTGAGGGAAATTGGAGGGGGAGGTGAACCATGAGAGACTATGGACTCTGAAAAACAATCTGAGGGTTGTGAAGGGGTGGGAGGTGGGAGGTTGGGGGGACCAGGTGGTGGGTATTGGAGAAGGCACGGATTGCATGGAGCACTGGGTGTGGTGCAAAAATAATGAATACTGTTATGCTGAAAAAAATAAAATAAAATGATATAATAAAAAAATAAAAGATAAAAAAGGCAAAAAAAAAGACTAATGATGAACTATATGGTGATTAACATAATTATAAATAAATAAATAATTCAATTAGCCAAGGAAGATTTCTATTTTCATTTGGAAAGGGTAATAATAAGAACATGGAAGAAAAAGCAAAAATTTCCACAAAGGTTGCTGGAGCAAAGGACTGCTGAAGCCTCTCAGAAGATTTGGCATTGACTATTTTATTTTCTCCATAGAGAGGAATGGAAGAGGGATCAGAAGGAGCCCCAACCAAGAGTAGGGTGTGGAAGTCTAGGCTGGGTTGTGAAAGCAGTCACAGGTTTTTCTAAGTGCTTCATTGGAACATAAATGTTCCCTGCACATTTGTCGTAAGAATTTTGCTGGCAAAAGTCCAAAGAATGTTTATTAACCAATGCCAATTCTTCCTGTTGCTGAGGGAATTAAAAATTTGGGTTAAAAATATAACAGGGGAACTTGAAGAAATGATAAGTATGTGACATGATAGAGATATTAGCTAATGTGACAATGGTAATTAAATTGCATTGTAAATTTAAAAAAATCTATAAATTTAAAAAAATATATATAACAGGGGTGTTGGGTGCCTCAGTCCATTAAGAGTCCATCCCTTGATTTCAGCTCAGGTCATAATCTCAGGATTGTTGGATCGAGCCCCATGTCAGGCTCCACATTAAGCATACAGCCTGCTAAAAAATCTCCCTCTCCCTCTCCCTCAGCCCTCCCCTCCCCACACTCTCAGGCTCTCTCTCTGGAAAAAAAAAGAATAGAACATTTTGCCAGGTTGTCAGCAGCACACCACTGAATCTGAGCCAGCTGCCATAAAAGGACAAATGCATCTCTCTACTCTAGGTCCCTTCAGCAGACCCCACAAAGAAGTGTCAGGGGCTGCTGAGGCACATGGCTTTGTCCTTAGTACCACACATGTTTGTGGGGTTGTCACTCTCTTCTTCATCTTACCTTGTGTTCTGGAGGGTGGATACATCACTGTTCAAGGATGACAATTTGCTTTTCAAAATCCAGAGGGTCATCAGAAAGAAAACTAAATTGACCTTCAGGAAACCACAGAAGCTTTATTGAATAAAATTTCAGTCTGTGACCTGTATCTTAGCCTGTGCAACATCAATTCCACATTTAAGTCATTTCCATATCAAGCAACAGTGTTAGAGGTTGTAGTTCTAGGAGCAGTCTTAGAAAACCAAACAATGCTGTGAGAATCAGGGACCTGCCTGCTCCTGTCACCCCTCTTAAAATTCTGCTTTTCTACAGAGAGAGTCAATTATCATATGGTTTCACTTATTTGTGGAGCATAACAAATAGCATGGAGGACATGGGGAGTTAGAGAGGAGAAGGGAGCTGGGGGAAATTGGAAGGGGAGGTGAACCATGAGAGACTATGGACTCTGAAAAACTACCTGAGGGGTTTGAAGTGGTGGGGGGGTGGGAGGTTGGGGTACCAGGTGGTGGATATTATAGAGGGCACAGATTACATAGAGCACTGGGTGTGGTGCAAAAATAATTAATACTATTATGCCGAAAATAAATAAAAAATAAATTTAATAAATAAGTAAATAAATAAATTCTGCTTTTCTAATGATCCCCGGTTAATCATTAAGGATGCTGTGATGTCATCACTCACAGAGAAGATGGCACAAACTGGTCCAAGGAAGCTCCATATAAATCTCTTTCCTGTGTGGAGCCAGCAGCTGAGCAAGAGAGAGAGTTAAAAAAAAAATGCTTTAGTCCTTAGGAATATAGAACTACTATATAAATTCATTCATTCATTCATTCATTCATTCATCAACAAATATTGAGTGACTCTTTCATGACAGGTTCTGTCATTGACTCTGAAGATACAGTGGTAAAGAAAGTAAACATGGTCGTAAAACCCACAAATCTCACATGGAGCCTGAGACACACAATTAAACATACTGTAACAATAAAACAAAAGTATGAGACTGTGAGAATGTATCATTGGATGTCATGCTTAGTTTGGAGTCTGAGGGATTAGGATCATTAAGGAAGATTCCCTAAGGAAACTGTATTTTCATCTAAGATACTGACATTGAATGATGTTACTGAGATAAGCAGTGTTGAAGCAAAGACCAAAAACATGCTACAGATTTTGAGAGTCCTATGAACCTAACATGCGTTAAGGAGCCTTTCTTGCACTGTTCATTTGAATTGGTTTCCATCGGCTGCCAAACCTACCAACTTAGTATTTAAAGTTTTCATGGTTTTATTGAGGTATATTTTACAGACCACAAAGTTCACCCATTTATACTATACAGCTCAGTGATCTTTAGAATATTCACAGAGTTGTGCAACCAGCATCATCATCTAACTTTAGGACATTTTCAACTCCTCAAAGAGAAACTTCACTCACATCAGCAGTCACATTTTCTCACCTCCACACACTCCACTCCCCATCCTTCACCCAGAGCACCATTACTCTGCTGTCTCATTTGATGGATTTGCCTGTTCTGAACATATTACATGTGTGGTATCGTGCAGTATGTGGTCTTTCATGACTGGATTCTTTAAGATAGTATCAAGCTCATAAAGTTCATTCACAGTGCAACATGTTTTTATGGATGAGTAATATCCCTTACTCTTTTTCATAGCTTAGTCATATTCCGCTGGATGGATATGTCACATTTTGTTCATCCATTCATCAGTTGATGGACATTCCAGTTGTTTCCAATTTTGAATAATGCTGTTATGAGCATTCATGTACAAGTTTTTGTGGGAACATGTTTCCATTTGCCTAGCATTTGGTAGCTGTATCCTAAACAGTTGTGAGAAACTGTCAAGCCATGTTCCCAAGTGGTTGCACTATTTTACATTCCAACCAGCAATGTGTGAGTGTTCCAAATTTTCCACATCCTTGCATGCACTTTGTCTGTCCTAACCATTTCCACTAATGGGTATACATTAATATCTCAATTGTGGTTTTTGACTTGCGTTTTCCTAATGACTGAGGTTGTTGAACATCTTTTCATGTGCTAATTGGTCAATTAAACATCTTCTTTAGAAATGTGTCTTTTTTTTATTTTATTTATTTGACAGAGAGAGAGAGTGAGATCATAAGTAGGCAGAGAGGCAGGGGACCGGGGCAGGGAGGGGGGGCAGGCTCCCTGCTGAGCAGAGAGGCTGATGTGGGGCTCGATCCCAGGACTCTGAGATTACGACCTGAGCCGAAGGCAGAGCCTTAACCCACTGAACCACCCAGGTGCCCCATAGAAATGTGTCTTTAAAATGTTTTGTCCATTTTTCCAGTTTTTTATTTCTCTAATTGCTACTCCCCACAGGCTCAATCTCACAACCCAAGATCACATGCTCCAACAACTGAGCCAGACAACTGCCCTTATTTTGTCCATTTTTTTTTCTCCCTTTGGCAGCTTTTGGCAGTTCTTTGGAGGTTTAGAGGAAAACAAACTGCACCCAGACCTCTGTCTCAGAAGCCTTCTGGGTGCTCCAGAGCACATAAACTCCCCCTCTGCTGTCAGCAGAGAAGGTCCCCAGTCACAGTCTAGGGGTCGCAGGAGCTCCCGCTTCTACCCCAGTGTTACCAAAACCACGAGAAGTACTAGTCCAGAGAGCTGGCTTCCAGTGGCTACCTGTGCTACTGCTGTCTGGGCAGGTCCAGCCAGAGAGGTCCCAACCAGAGAAAGCACACTGAGATTTTCTGCTGGCCCTGGCTGGGAGTGTTCAGACTCTTGCCAGTCCTAGAGAGTGCTGGCTAGTGCCTACATGGACCTCTCTCAGGGGAGGGTGTGGAGCATGATTCAGACCCTGTTCACACAGTGCATGTGCAGAGTACAAAAGGCTGTGGTTCTAGAGAGCACCGGCTAGTGTCCACACCAGACTCTCTCATGCACGCTGCCACCCAGACACTCTCAAATGTGCCTGCAGCTCAGGTACCAACACCTGACTTTGCTGCTCTCTCTCTGGCTCAGCACCAGCAGTGGCCATCCTGGGTCCATGGGCTTAAGCCCCTGTCCCTAACTGCTGGATTCCACCAATTTCCCCTTAAGATCTTTTGCTCTTTTTGAGTGCTTTCAACCAGATTCCAAGCTAATGCTGGTCCCCAATCACAAGGCACTCTCCAATTTAGGTATATTACTTTCCAGTGAGTTGATTCTGGTGGCTCCCTCCCCCTTTCATTTATCTTCTGATATCAGAGTTCCCACTCCGCTTTACCTGTCCACTGGTGTCTTCTGCCCCCATAGAGATCCAGAAGTGTATAATTCTAATGTCAGGCTTATTTCATGGGTGATCAGAGTTCTTTGGTAGATAATCCACTCACTTTAGGGGACTGGTTGAAACAGTGCCTCCTACTTCTCTGCCATCTTGCCTCCCCCCTCTTTTTTTAATCTAAACTTTTTTTTTTCAGTGTTCTAAGATTTTTTGTTTATGCATCACTCTATGCAATAGGTACCCTCCTTAATACCCAGCACCAGGCTCACCCATCCCCCCACGCACTCCCCTCCAAAACCCTCAGTTTGTTTCTCAGAGTCCACAGTCTCTCATGGTTCATTTCCCCCTCTGATTTCCCCCAACTGACTTCTCTATTTTGTCCATTTCTAAACTGAGTTATTTGTCTCTGGTTGTTAAGTTATTCAATTTATTTTTAACAACGGCACAAATCAGATGTTCTCTTATGATCACAGATTGGTAACTAATGCATAGAGAGATTAGGACTGTTGCTGAAGGTTTTATGGATACACAGTGACAAAATTCACTTTTGATCCTACATTAGGATAAAGTAGAGTGAGCAGAGCCTATCAGAACACTAGAGAGTGTGCAAGTCCATTTCAGAACAACCAAAGTCTATACTGAAGTATAGACTAAAAAGAAAATTAGCAAGGGGAGCCTCGAAGGTTCAGTCAGTTAAGTATCTGCCTTTGGTTTGGGTCATGATCTCAAGGTCCTGAGATGGAGCCCAGCATTGGACTGACTACTCATCAGAGAGCCTGCTTCTCCATCTCCTTCTGCCCCTTACACCTGCTCATGCACTCTCTTGCTATTTCTCTCTCTCTAATAAATAAGTAAATAAAATAAATAAGAGAAGGAGGAAGAGGAGGGGGAGGAGGAGGGGGAAGAGGATGAGGAGGGGGAGGAGGAGGAGGAAGAAGAAGAAAGAAGAAAGAAGAATGTAGGCAAGAAAGAACTGAAGTACATGAAAGACACCTGAAAAAGCTCAGCTGATGTAGGTGAACATAAGCTTTAGTAGCATGTTGTGCTTAGGAGTGAAAGTCCTGGGAATTGACTTCCTGATGGAGGAGTAAGGACCTTGGGGAACTTGCTCTCCTTTTAAGACAACAAAATACACACAGAACAATGAAAACCACCTATTTCAAAACTCTGGCAATTACCCAAAACTACAGAACAAATTGAATATAGTCTATCCAAAAGAACTTACTAAACCTCAGGAAGACTGGAGAGAAGGAAATCTGGGAAGGTTTACTTGGAGCCCAGTGGTGCAGCAGCCAAAAGGAAAGAACACCAAAGACAATGGAGAGATCTATTTTTTGGAGCTCCATTAAAAGCTTCATCATCTCTCCTAGAACACAACCAATACTTTTTTCTAACTCGTAGTCCTCTCACTTTTTGCTCTCTAAATTTATCTGATTTGACTGAGAATTTGTGAGGGAGAGGGAAGCCTACTCTAGGGTGTTACCAATAGCAAACTACTCTCACATCACCAACTGTCTAGGCCTATGATTTTAAGTTGGATCAACAAGAATTTGTCCAGCGTTTTAAAAGGAAATACTGGAGAACCAAAGGACCATAACAAATTTTGAAAACCTCTGAAACATTCCTCTAAGTCTAAAGATGCACAAGGATATGCCTCACTCAAAAAAGTCATGGGGATGCACCTCAATGCTTACAGCAGCAATGTCTACAATAGCCAAAATATGGAAAGAGCCCAGATGTCCATCGACAGATGAATGGATAAAGAAGATGTGGCCTATAGATACAATGGAATAGCAATCAGCCATCAAAAGGAAAGGAATCTTGCCATTTACAATGACATGGATGCGGGAGGAGTCAAGATGGCGGAGAAGTAGCAAGCTGAGACTGCTTCAGCTAGCCAGAGATCAGCTAGATAGCTTATCTAAAGATTGCAAACACCTGAAAATCCATCGGCAGATCGAAGAGAAGAAGAACAGCAATTCTGGAAACAGAAAATCAACCACTTTCTGAAAGGTGTTTTCTTT
>NC_081558.1:10308583-10309518 GCF_022355385.1 Mustela nigripes | reverse complement strand
CCTCTCTCACTGTGTCTCTCTCTGTCAAATAAATAAATAAAATCTTTTAAAAAATTAAAAAAAAAAAAACAATGACATGGATGCAAACAGAGAGTATTATGCTAAGTGAATTAAGTCAGTCAAAGAAAGACAAATACCTCATGATTTCATTCATGTGTGGAATTTAAGAAACAAAACAGATGAACACTGGGTAAGGGAAAAAATAAAATAACATAAAATCACAAGGGGAGACAAACAGTAATAGACTCTTAACTGAGGGTTGCTGGAAGGAAGGTGGGTGGGGGGATGGGTGGGTAAGTGGGTGATGGGCATTAAGGAGGGTGTTTGATGTAATGACACTTGAGTATTACAAACAACTGATGGATCACTAAATTACACCTCTGAAACTAATAATACACTATATGTTAATTAAATTAAATTTAAATAAAAGATGTTGGGGAAGGGATAGGGTGGTTGGGTTATGGACATTGGGGAGGGTATGTGCCAGGTTGAGTGCTGTGAACAGTGTAAGACTGATGATTCACAGGCCTATAGCCCTGAAGCAAATAATACATTATATGTTATGGAGTATTATGCCTCCATCAGAAAGGACGAATACCCAACTTTTCTAGCAACATGGATGGAACTGGAAGAGATTATGCTGAGTGAAATGAGTCAAGCAGAGTCGATTATCATATGATTTCTCTTATTTGTGGAGCATAACAAATAGCATGGAGGACATGGGGAATTAGAGAGGAGAAGGGAGTTGGGGAAATTGGAAGGGGAGGTGAATCATGAGAGACTATGGACTCTGAAAAACAATCTGAGGGGTTTGAAGTGGCAGGGGGTTGGAGGTTGGGGTACCAGGTGGTGGGTATTATAGAGGGCACGGATTACATGGAGCACTGGGTGTGGTGAAAAAATAATGAATACTGTTTTTCTGAAAATAAATAAAT
>NC_081558.1:10253805-10308483 GCF_022355385.1 Mustela nigripes | reverse complement strand
TTTGAAGAGGCAGGGGGTGGGAGGTTGGGGTACCAGGTGGTGGGTATTATAGAGGGCACGGATTACATGGAGCACTGGGTGTGGTGAAAAAATAATGAAAATAATGAATACGAAAAATTTTTTTTTATTAAATAAATAAATAAATAGAAATTAGAAATTAAAAAAAAACATTGGGGGAGCCTGGTGGTGGGTATTATGGAGGCCATGTATTGCACGAAGCACCGGGTGTGGTACATAAACAATGAATTCTGGAACACTGAAAGAAAATTAGAAATATAAATAAAATTTTAAAAAATAAACAACTCTGAAAAACAATCTGAGGGTTTTGAAGGGTTGTGGGGTGGGAGGTCGGGGTACCAGGTGGTGGGTATTATAGAGGGCACGGATTGCATGGAGCACTGGGTGTGGTGCAAAAATAATGAATACTGTTATGCTGAAAATAAAAAATAAATTTAAAAAAACAACAAAATTAATGAATACTGCTATGCTGAAAATAAACAAATAAATAAACAAACAAACAAAAAACAACAACAAAACAATAAAAAAAAAAGAATTTGGACAAAGAAGTCGATTCAATTTTTCTAAATGGTGTCCTAAGCACTTCTTTGGCTTTGGTTTTATTATTCGAAGGACAGAGCTTTAAAGGACACGCTGCTTAATTATTATAATTTTCTACCAGAAAAATGTCCTAAGGATTATTACTTCACGTGCCTTCTCTTATTATGTTCAGGCACAATTTTAAACAATGCTACTCTGGTTCTAGTGGTGGCCATGATCATGTAGGGAATGTGCATTTACCGTGTGAGAGTTCCATACAGGTGAGGCCTGGATGCTGCAGAAATGGCCACAATTATAGCTGGGACTCCATAGCCCACAGGGAACATGATTTTCTTCATGAACCTCCTCACACTGGAGTAGTTGACCACCGTCAGGTTGCGAGCAGTGAGGAAAAGATTCAGACCCTCCAGCAGCATCCAGGTGAAGGAGGCCAGGTAGAGATAGTGTAGGGCACCTGCAATGATGGCGCACAGCACCTGGGGGAGGAGAAAAGTGTCATCAGGAGGGACTGTCAGGGAGGAGGTGGCCCCAGGACCCATCCCATATCTTGCCACTTGGAAGAAGTCTAATGTGTATAAAGAAGTTGTTAAGAAAAGGTTTCCTTTCTAGTTTTGTCAATGTGAAATAGGCTACTTACTCTTCAAAACTTCCCTGAGACCCAAAGCCATTTTATTAAGGTATCATTGCAGCACGGCTCTATGAACTGAGCACCCCTGGGACAGGGCAGGGCCTTCTCTGTGACAGTGTCAGTACCTTGATCTTGGTCTGTTCGATGGCCGTGAGGAAGAGCAGGTGGGCCAGGAAGAGGCAGATTGACAGCTGCAGGTGGAGGGAGGTGCTGGTGTTCTGGATGGCTTTGCACAGCAGGAAGGTGAGGGCTGCCAGGAGGAGGCACAGCAGAGAGATGCCCAGCCCCACGTGGGTGATCACAGCCAGCCCGGGGAGCTCCTCCTGGGACCCAGCAAAGAGAAGCAAGGAGGACATCACCATCACATTTTCCTGCTCTGAGTAATGACTCTTCCATTCTTTAAAAAAATACTTTGGCACAGCAACATCAAGAGTGAGGACCCAGGTACACTCGTTATGTTATTGGGTAAATTCCTCCAGGTCCAGATTGCTAGAATTTTATGGGATTCTGACCTGATTCAGATCCCGTAAGAATTGAGGGCTAGGAGAGTCCTTACTCAAGATAAAGCGCCAGAACTCACAAAGGTTTGTTTTACTTACAGGTCACCTGCATGAGATTTTTGTTTCAGTGATCCAGAGAAAATAAGCAGCTCACCTAGCCAGGGGAACAGGTAAACATAGTTGCTAATCTTCCTGTACTCACTGGCTTCCCTGTCCCTCTGATGTCTGCCAAGACCATACCTTCTGTTCTATAACCCCTTTGTACTCCTGCCCTGAAGACCTCTGTGGTAAGTAGAACTCTGATTCGGCAGAAAGAAAAGGTGTACACACATCTTCCAGGTTCTCAGATAAAAGCCAATTTGTAAGGGAGTTGGGGGAAATTGGAAGGGGAGGTGAACCATGAGAGACTATGGACTCTGAAAAACAATCTGAGGGGTTTGAAGCAGCGGAGTGTGGGAGGTTGGGGGAACCAAGTGGTGGGTATTAGAGAGGGCACGGATTGCATGGAGCACTGGGTGTGTGCAAAAACAAGGAATACTGTTATGCTGAAAATAAAAATAAAATGTAAAAAAAAAAAAGCCAATTTGTGTGTTGTGAAGATATTTTGCAGTTGGAATTCAGGTCCTGTATCAGTAAACTTTTCCAAAAGAGGGGTTTATCCTGGGTGGGCCTGATCTAATCAGTGAGCCCCCAAAATCTCTGGGCTCTTATTGGAGAAAAAAATTCAAAGTTTGAGAGCGTTTCTGATGAGAGATCTCCTCCTGCTGGCCTCTGAATAGAAATGCTGAGACACTGTGTGAGGGCTACCAGAGAAGGAATACAGGCAGCCCCTGGTAGCTGACCAGTGTCCCCTGCTCACAGCTAGCTAGAAAGTGGAACCCCAGTCCTATGGCTGCAAGGAACTGAATCCTGCCAGCAACCAGGGAGTTCACAGGAGGACCTGAGCCTCAGAGAAAAATGCAGCTCAGGTCCATTGTAAGACCCAGAACACACAACTCAGCTACACCATGCCCGGCTACTGCCCCAAAGTAACCATGAGATATGACTTTATGTTTTGTGTTTTTTTTGTTTTGTTTTGTTTTTTAAGATTTTATTTATTTGTCAGAGAGAGAGCGAGCAAGAGCGAGCACAGGCAGACAGAGTGGCAGGCAGAGTCAGAGGGAGAAGCAGGCTCCCTGCGGAGCACGGAGCCCAATGTGGGACTCGATCCCATGATGCTGGGATGATGACCTGAGCTGAAGGCAGCTGCTTAACCAACTGAGCCACCCAGGCGTCCCATAACTTTATGTTTTTTTAAAGCCCTTACACATAAGGAAATATGTTACAGAGCAATATGCATGGAATGCAACCCGTCTCTGGGCTCTCACCTGCGCATTGTAGTGGTCCATGAGAACAGCAAAGCTGCTGAGATGGGTGCACTGGCAGATGGTGCTGGTGTCTGTAGTGGTCACCATCCTGCAGCCTCTAGTGGACCAATGACCACAGCCACCCTGACTGTGCTCCCAGAAGACGCAGAACACCTTTTGTGTTGGCCCAGGGCTCACTGACTGTAGGAAGAGAGTGTATGTGGGAGCTCATGTTTCTGGTGCTCAGAAATGCTTATCCAAAGCTGGCTTGCAAAGGCTTTCCTGGAGAAAGATGCACTCATGGGGGAGCCCCCACCCAGAACTGCAAGGCTGAGCTAGGCAGCAAGGCTGTGCCCAGGACCCAGGCTCATTCCACACCCAAAGTCCCACAACACCAGCGCTCACATGATGAGAGAAGATGAAGGTGATGGGGGAGCTGAGGTTCCGGGTGTACTTATTGTTCGTAAAGGCAGAGATGACATCTGAGAGCAGGACCGAGGAGACTCCTGGCAAAATACGCTTGTGTGCCCCATGCAGAACTGCCTGCTTCTCAGACTCCAGGACCAGGCGGGCCTCTGCCAGCAAGGTGCCCATCCCCGGAGTGGAGATGAGGCCTGCCACAGAAGGACCTGCAAGATGAGGCCTGAGTTAATATCTTGGTGTGTCCAACAGAGCCCCTTCCCCCTCAGAGGCATGCTTTGTACCCTTGCTAAATCCCCCTTTCCCTTTTATCTTCTGCTCCCTGTTTGTTACATCCTTGGGCATCTTGTGATCTTCCTCCCATCTCAGCCATTACCTGAGTCACCAGATTCGTGCACCACATCCCAGTTCAGCAGCATCTTCGCCTGATTTGAACTCAAGGTGACATTTCTGTGTCCTTGCTCCTGCACCTCCAGGGACAGGTCTGTGAGTGGTAAGAGTTAGCTTAGTAATTCTGCCTGTAGTGGTTGCTATAACACCATTGCGTTCTATATGTTGTGATAGGCACATGCGTGCACGCACAAACACACACACACACACACACACACACACACACCAAATTTACAAAGGATAAGACAATACTATGAGCAACTGTACACCAACAAACCGTATAACCTAGATGAAAGTGACAAATTCCGAGAGACAAACAACAAAAGTAACTGAAGAACAAAAAAAGTTGAACTTTAATAAAGTTTAACTATCACAGGGAAATATAATAAGCAGGTAAAAATTCCCCAAAATGGGACACCAGGTGGCTCAGTCATTAAGCGTCTGCCATCACTTCAGGTCATGATCCCAGGGTCCTGCAATCAAGCCCCACATCGGGCTCTCTGCTCAGTAGGAAACCTTCTTCTCCCTCTCTCACTCCCCCGGCTTGTGTTCCCTCTCTCACTGTTTCTCTCTCCCTCTGTCAACAAATAAATAAAACACTTTTTTTTTTAATCCCCAAAATAAAAAGCCTAAACCAGATGGTTTTACTGGTGGACTTCTGCCAACTATTTAAGTAAGCATTAATAAGATCCTTACTAAACCCCTCCAAATGTAGGAAAGGATAGAATACTATGTGAATAATCTTATGATGCCACCATCACCCTGATAACAAAACTAGATAAAGCCTTTAGGAGGAAACTATAGACCAATATTTCTTGTGGTCACAGATGTAAAAAAAAATAATAACCTTCAAGAAAGTATTAGGAATAAATTTACCCGAAGATGTTCAAGACTTGTACATTGAAAACTACAAAAGGGCGCCTGGGTGGCTCAGTGGGTTAAGCCGCTGCCTTCGGTTCAGGTCATGATCTCAGGGTCCTGGGATCGAGTCCCGCATCGGGCTCTCTGCTCAGCAGGGAGCCTGCTTCCTCCTCTCTCTCTCTCTCTGCCTGCCTCTCTGCCTACTTGTGATCTCTCTCTGTCAAATAAATAAAATCTTTAGAAAAAAAAAGAAAACTACAAAAAAAAGTTAGAATAAATGAAGGAGGGACGTCTGGGTGGTTCTGTGGCTTAAGCCATTGCCTTCAGCTCAGGTCATGATCCCAGGGTCCTGGGATTGAGTCCCACATCGGGCTTCTTCCTCGGTAAGAAACCTGCTTCTCTCTCCACCTCTGCCTGTCACTCTGCCTGCTTGTGTGCTCACTAGCTCTCTCTCTCTCTCTCTTTCTCTCTGACAAATAAATAAATAAATAAAATCTTAAAAAAAAAAAAAGAATAAATGAAGGACCCTATGTAACTGGAAAAACATTCTATATTCATGATTTAAAGGCTTAATATTGTTAAAATAGCAATATTTTCAAAAGAGGTCTACATTTTCAATGCAATCCATATCAATATTCCAACAACATTTTTTTTAGAAATGGAAAAATCAGTCCTCAAGTTCACAAGGCATTACAAGGGGCAAAAATGCCCAAAACAATCTTGAAAATGAAAAACAAAATTGGAGTATTTATACCTCCTGATTTCAAAACTGAGTACTAACCTATAGTAACCAGAACAGTAGGCTCTGGTATAAGGATAGACATACAGACAAGTAAAATAAAATTGGAAGTCCTGAAATAAACCCACACATCAATTGAGTACTCAATTGATTTCCAACAAGAGATGCCAAGACCCTTCAGCAGAAAAAGAAAAGTCTCTTTAGAAAATGGTGCTGGGCACATCTGGATCTCCACTTAGAACAGAAGGACCCCACCTCACATAACACACAAACACTAACTCAAAATGGGTAAAACACTTACATTTATAAGCTAAACTACAACAGTTAGGAAGAAACACAGGTGTAATCTTCATGGGCTTGAACTTGGCAATGGATTCTTAGAGAATGCACCAAATGCATAGCCAACAAAAGAAAAAATAGAGGAAAGGGATTTCATCAAAACAGAAGAATCTGTTCACAAGAGTGAAAAGACCAAGGAGAAAGTGGAGAGACAGTCTATGGAATGGGAGAAAAAAATTAGCAAATCCCGTATCTCATAGAGTCTACTATAGAATATATAAAAAACTCTTACAGCTCAACAACCAAAAGCCAAACAATGAATTAAAAAGATAGGCAAAAGACTTGAATAGATGTCTCTCAAAAAAAAAAAAAAAAATACACACACACAAATATTCAGCAATCACATGAAAAGATGGTAAATATCATTAGTCATTTGAGAAATGCAAATCAAAACCATAATGAGATATCACCTGATACACTAAAATGGCTATACAAAAACAAAATGTAAGTACGAAGTTTTGCTGAGACTGTGCATACTGGAACCCTTGTGTTGCTTGTGTTGCTTGTGGGGATGTAAAATGGTGCCTCCATTTTGGAAAAAGAGTTTGGTCATTCCACAAAAAGTTGAAGAGAGAGTCACCTCATCACTCAGAAATTCCACTCCTAAGTGGGTATGCAAAGAGCTGAGAATGGTTATTCAAACAAAAACTTGTCCACCAATATTATAGAAACACTATTCAAAATAGCCAAAAGCTGGCAACAACCCAAAGGTCCATCAGTGGATGAATGGATACACAAAAGGTGCTGTAGCCACAATAATGAAATATTATCTGACCCTAAAAAGGAAACAATTACTGCCACGGGCTACAACAGGGATTCCCCTTGAAAACATGATCCTGTGTGAAAGAAACCAGACTATAAGATCACCTATTGCGTGATTCTATTGCTATGAAATGTTCAGGATAGGGAAATCCACAGACACAGAAAACAGACTGGTGACTGCCAGGGTCTGGGAGAGAGATGAGAAGGGACTGCTTAGTGGGTACACTATTTACTTTTGGGGTGATGAAAATATTTTAGAAATGGAGGTGATGGTTGTACAACTCTATGTTTTTCATTTTCAAGATTGTTTTGGGTATTTTTGCCCCTTGCAATGCCTTGTGAACTTGAGGACTGATTTTTCCATTTCTAAAATTTCCATTCTTTATATTACAATGAAAATGTGTATGATTAGCAGTTTTAGCAGTGTACTAAGTCCACTGAATTGTACATTTTGTTTAAAATGGTGAATTTTATGTTATGTAAATTTTTCCTCAATAAAACAAATCATACTTAAATATCAAATAATATTAAATTTCCATTCTTTATATTACAATGAAAATGTGTATGATTAGCAGTTTTATTCATTTAACATCTTAATTGGCTTATGAGTGTAACACTGAGCTACAAGCATGGTCACACATTCTAGTGAGGCTGCGGGACAAATGTGGCGGGAACAGGTCTGCCTGGGGCAGACCCCAGTACTTACCTGTGCCTGCAGATGCATTGAAGGTCAATGTTCCACTAGGTAGAGCCTGACTCAGGTTTCTCAGGACATCCTCCAGGCCACCGAGCAGGCTCGTGGCCACACAGTGCTGGTCTGAGCGGGACAGGGTCTCCAGGTCCTCAGGGGTCTGGAGCAGCTCATCCACCACCTGTATGAGGTCCTGGGGGGATGGGGACACAGAGCTAGTGAGCATGAAGACCCTTCCCACTCTGCCCCAGACAACAGAGCCTGGAGAATCATTGGTAGATGAAGGTGGTACTGGATCACATTTCCTGGGTCTTGTCCAGCCAGACAAAAGTCAACCCTGTTCACAAATGCCAAGAGTGACATTAGCCCAATGTCCAGAAACAGCAAGAAAAAAAGTCATTTCTGGCTGCGGGGGGTGTCTAACAGTGAGTAGGAATGCCTGCAGGTCTCCACCCACCCTGGGAAAGGTGGGGCCTGAGACAGGAAGCCATCATGTTGGGGCTGCCTCCTCCCAGACCAAAGCTTCCCAGGTCTCTATGGGATGCCTCCAAGTTGCTTTCCCTGGGATCTGCCCTTACCTGGATGGTGTCCTGAGCCAAGGCTGGCTTGAAGTGTCTCCCCAGGCCTTGGACTCTTTCAAAGAAATGGGAGAGCCGCTAGGATAGAGATGACACAAGTCAGAGAGCCTCACATTTGAGTCAGGAGCTTGGGATGAATGGGTGGATCAGGTGCGCTGCGTGAAGGGATTCCTGCATCCTGGTCCCTGCTGGGGCCACTCACCTGGCTCTTGATTCTAGGGGGTGGGGTCCAGGTGGGGAAGGACATCTCTGCAGGGGATAGAGCAGCAGTTCATTAGGTGTGAGAGTGTCTGTGTGTATCAAGGGCGGAGTCTGGGGTCAGGTCAGACCAGGTACCTTCACAGGTGGTATTCAGTTGATTATCCTGGAATCCAGGTTTGGGCTCCCAGCCCCGGCGGCAGCGGCACTTGTACGAGCCCACGGCGTTGATGCAGATGGTGGACTTGTGGCACGTAGTCTGCATAGAGCTGCACTCGTCCACATCTGGGGACACAAAATGGGAGTCAGGACCCCTTTCCTCTCTGTCCCCTTCCTCATTTACTTGTGTTAGTGTACCCCCTTGACTGGAGGTGATAACGCCTGTTACCTCCATATCCTAGTGATGCAGGGATTAGGGGAAGTGAGCCTGACATGTAGCACGTGAGCCCTGTACAGATGTGTAGGTTGTGAATATAGAAATATCTTTGCCCGAGGTGGTAATTAGCTGCTGTCTGGGGTCTCCAAGGAGCCTGCTCCTCTGTACCCTAGCTCCTTTCCCAGAAACCACCCCCCCTCCAGCCTCAAAATAATTAATGCCACTGAATATGGGATCAGATGTTCTGAGTGCAGTTCTCCAGGAAGTAGCTTCTGAGCTCGTACCTTCACAGACAGTGTTGCTTGGTCCATTGGGGGACCCAGGAATGGGCTTCCAGCCAGGGCGGCAGCGGCACTTGTAGCCACTAATGATGTTGAGGCAGTGGGCGGAGCTGTGGCATGGGTTCTGCCCTGATGTGCATTCATTCACATCTGAGGACAAAGCAAGAGGGTCAGAGTCCCTCCACTCACTGCACCCATCCTGCCTTCCCCTTTTCTCAGATACTTTAGTACTTCACACCAAGGAGACATACACACACACACACACACCATGTACCAGCCACTTAGCATGTCAAAATAAATTTCATGATAGCATCATCTCTTGTAAAAACTCCATAATCTCAGATTATCCCTGCAAGGTGGACAGGGAAGAACCATGTGTGTCATTCCAGACGAAGCTGAGTCCCTTCACATATGGTGCAGAATGGACTGAGTATCGGGGGCAAGAATGGGCCTCTACCCAGTGAGGCTGTGACACTGAGATACCCTTGTGTTGACTCAGTGGGTGGGGTAATGGCACCACTGCTGTCCCAAACCGCACCCCTGTCCTTATGAGAACAAATCCCACAGGGTCAGCCCTGCCCTGCCCAGGCCCGGTTCCCCATCTCCTCACTGCTTGTACTGAGCATACACTGGTCCTGAAAATAATGCTGCCTCTCCACTCTCAAAGCTCATGACAGCTTCCTTCAAGATGAACTCAGGAGGGACAGTATCCTCCTTCTCAGGCAAAAACTGTAGCAAAGGGGAAATTGAGTCATGAGAGCTAGACTTCCCAGTCAAGGTTCTTAGTCATTTCCTCCTCAGCTGGCAACTGAGGTTCCCCTACTCAGAGCTAGAAGTGACACTTCCTGCTGGAATGGGACAGATTAGGAGGGGCAAGTGTGGGGGTGCTTATAGAGACTGAGGCCCATAGGGAACCCCAGGCCCAGAAGGCCCTGTGGCTTCCCTGCTCTGTAGTAGGACCTTCCTGCAAGGTGACTCCTTGGGCAGAGCAAACCCCCAGTGTTCCAGGAACCTGAGGTTCTCCCTCCTCCTGGGGCTGCAGGCTCTGTCTTGGCCCCTCCCCAGCTCCAGCGCAGCCTCACAGTGTCTGCTAGGGCCTCCACCTGTGCACAGATTCAGGTCGCCCGGGTTGAGCTGCAAGCTGGGCGGACACTCGCAGGTGTAGTTGCCCTGAGTGTTGGCGCAGATACTGCCTCTTTTACAGATTCGGGGTTTCCGCTGACATTCATTCACATCTGCAGGGGAAAGGAGAGGATGCTGGGTGCCTGCAGCTGTTTCCTGGGATAGAAGCATCTGGAAACCTCTGTTCTCTCCTCCTCAGTGACTGGGTGCCTTTTCTAATTCACATGAAGATGAGTGATAGGTGAGCATGGTGGCCCAGATGTTGTTTCCAGATGTTGCCAGAAGTGGTCCAAGTCCTCCCCATCTGCCAGCTCTGGTCCCCTTGGCCTCTCTGGGAAGCTCCCAGGTAAGGCAGGGACATCATGGCCACCTGTGTTCCAGCCTGAGGACTTGGACAAGTCCAGGGTGGGCCTTCCTAGGAACCAAATGCAGGGGAAATGCTGTGTTCCCCAAGCAGGACTTAGTTCCCAGTGATGGTTTTGTCCTAATTTCCCAGGGCAACAACTTGTTGCCTGAGTTGTCCTTGGAACTCGGTGACCCTAGCAGGACAACACTCAGCCACACTGCCTGAGACTTCAGCTCCATGGAGATGCACCAAGACCCACATCTGAGCCAGGCTCCTCAAGGAAAAATCTTTCTATAGAGGAAGGAAGATGAAGATTATGCCAGCCAGTCCTGGGTCACCCAAACAGCGGGCACCAAGCTGAAGAGGATAGTGGGGGGCTAATGTTCAGCCAAGCAGCTTTGGGGTGATGAAGGTGACTTTTTATGATTCCCCTGAAGGCATGCTTGGATTGGCAGGAAGTGCTGAGAATAAACATCTGAGCAAGTCCTTAGATAGGCAAGAGTTGAGTGGATGGAATAAGGAACACATGCTGATGGCAAGGAATGACAGGTTCTTGGCCTTGTGTCCCAGGAAAGGACACAGACCTGTGGATCCTTTCAAGTGAGTTTAGCCTTCATCTTCTGTCACCAAGTGGTCTGAGTCAACCTGGGACCCAGGTTGAGCCCTTTGTAAGAGGGTCAGACTTGGGACTCTGATCTCCAATTATGTCCTGTCTTGCCATTTGGTCCATATGAGACCCTCCTCCATTCATCTGAGTTTTCAGGTGTGTGGGGATAGTCCACATCACTCTTCCCACCACCAACACAACAGCCTCCCAGATCCTGGTCACCAATTTGTCACAGGATGTTGAATGGAAGTTACTGGGGAGAGTCAGGCAGAGCCTTGCATGGGGAAGTACATAGTGGTAGAGCAGACAAAAACCCAAATCAAGGTGCTAGGAGGTGTCTTCTCTAGGTGGAGTTGTTGGCAAGGCCAGCTGGGGAAGATGAACCCACCCTTAAATCTCCTTCCTCCCATGTCTCTGGATAGGGTTACTGGATCCCTCAGGGCCCAGGGCTTTGAGAGGGCTCCCAGTGGGGGCCAAACACATGTGGGCTCCAGTGGGGGCAGATCTCTTCATGGCAGTCATTGATTATGGTGAAGAAGATAGATATTGTGTTAGAACACACATGCTCTCAGCTTCTGAAGTATCTTGATGCCATCTCTCTTTTTGTTTTATGAACAAAAGATCCCAGATAGACAAGGAGGACATTTCAGAATTACAGAAGTGACCCTCTGGGATAGGGTTCTGAGCCTTGAGTTTTGAAAAGGGACAGGATACTAGGATGTTCTCTGGTGCCTGGAGAAAGTGAGCTGAGTGACCCCAAACCTCATGTAGGAGAAGATGGAAGACAGAACTCAATTCTTACCTTGACATGTGTTCTCACTCTCATTTTTGAACATTCTTGCCCCAGAAGCAAGCTCGTATCCTGGAATGCATGTGCAGTAGTAGCTCCCCTCTGTGTTCTGGCAGTCTGCAAATTTTCCACAGGACACGGCTGACAGTGGTCCACACTCGTTGATATCTGGAACACAACAGAACAAAGGGTCACCTCAACAAATTGTGAGTTTCCATAGGGCAGAGGCCCTGGCCTCAAGCACTACTCGCCATAGAGACTGGACAGAACTCAGCTCATAGTTTTCTGGATGAGCTGGAAGCTGCTATTCCAAACACCTGTTCACTGCTCTGCTCATCTCTGCTCTCTAGATGGGCCTGATGGGACCTAGACCCAGACACTTTGCTGTGCCACCATGGGGTCTGGAAGGAGGTCTTCATCCCCTTCTGCAGGTCTTGTGAGGTACTGAGTTTCTGTTTGCACTATTGGGGAATAGGTGGTGGGCTCCAGTCAGGGTGACTGGCACTGAAGGCTACTTTTTTTTTTTTTTTTTTTTTTGACACAGAGAGATCACAATAGGCAGAGAGGCAGGCAGAAAGAGAGAGGGAAGCAGGCTCTCCACCGAGCAGAGAGCTGATGCAGGGCTCAATCCCAGGACCCTGGGATCATGACCTGAGTCGAAGGCAGAAGGTTTAACCCACTGAGCCACCCAGGTGCCCCTGAAGGTTACTCTTGATACTGAGTCGTGAAGGGAGTCATGGCTAGAGTCTGTCCAAGGTAGCACTCTTTCCCACTTGAGGATAAATCCAGGTGGCCAGGCCCCTGCCATTGATAGCTTCCATCTCTCATTACTCATGGTGACCTCGGTACACCCCACAGGCTTCATCAAGCACTCCCCCAGCTCCAGTGTCAGGCATTTTCAAGATGGGCACTTGGGTGTCCCAATCAGTTAACTGTCTCCATTCAACTCGGGTCATGATCCAAGGGTTCTAGGATCAACCCCCGCATTAGGCTCCCTGCTCAGTGGGGAGTCTACTTCTCCCTCTGGCACTGCCCCTCCCCCTCCCACTCGTGTGCAGTCTCTCACTCTCACTCTAACAAATAAATAAATAAGTAAAACCTTAGAAAAGAAAGAAAAAAAGATACTCCAGGATTTCTTTGGAGGAATCTTGCTACCTCCAGCCCTGGAAGAATTTCCTCTTATCAAAGCCATTGGAGATATGAAATGAGGAAGTAAAATGCAGTTTCTCATGGTGGAGTCACTGGGGGTGTTTTCTGGCCTCCTATCTCCTCCTGTCTAAACCTGAGAGAAAAGATTGCCTTGAGCCAGGTCCTCTTTGAGTAGCTCAGGGACCCACACAACAGAAGCCACACATCACTGGTTTATAAATAACAGTTTAATAAGAACAAGCAAGACAAGAACGCATCAAAATGCAAGGACAGAATATTTGGTCCTGTACCTTCCAATTGGGGCAAAAAGACTTTTAGAGCCTAAAAGGACTCATGGTATCATGCTGAGTCAGGGCAAGCAAATGGTCTCCCCCAGATCAGTTTTCTGCCCTAAACTGTGGACCTCCCTTCTAAGACCACAGACCCAGGATGTGGATGTCAGCACCAGAACATGACAGGATGTGGGAAGACACATACTTAACACATTCATGTTCACTCCCATCTGGCAATGGGACTGTCCTCCTCTCTTCTTAGATGGTAGCAATGGCTGGACATCAGCCTTCATGGTTGTTGCATGGAGTGGAGTAGAGTGGGGCACAAACAGGAATGAGGCGTGTGGGAGGGGAAAACATGACAATGAGTAATTCTCCACCTGACAGACGTGCTCCCAGGAAGGAGCTGGTTTCCATCAGCAGGGCTCCTTGCCATGCTCACCCAGCCATGATTATCCATGAGACACAAATGCAGAGGAATCTGTTAGGGATACCTCTTGGGCATAGAAGGGCTGGGCGGGAGTCACAACACCTTTTTTTTTATGATAAAATTTACTTTCCTCCCAAGAAGAGGAAGATGGTGGAGGAATAGGGGACCCTCATTTTGCCTAGAATTCAGCTACATAGCTATCAAATTATTCTGAACACCTGCAAATGAGCCAGAGATTTTAAAAAAGAATTGCTGCAAGTCTACAAATAAAAAAAGACCACTTTTTGCAGGAATGACAAGACAGAAGAACTCACCACAAAAAAAATAACAAAGGCAGTAGTCACTACCAGGGACTTAATGAATATGGATATAAAAAAATGTAGGAACTACAATCTAAAATAATGATTATAAAGACACTAGCTGGGCTTGAAAAAAGCACAGAAGACATTAGAGAAAGGGTTCTGGAGAAATAAAGGAACTAAAATCTAATCAAGCTGAAATAAAAAAGGCTATTAATGAGATGCAATCAATGATGGATGCTCTGACTGCAGAATAAATGAGCAGAAGAGAGAATCAATGTTATAGAAGATTAAATTATGGAGAATAAAGAAACTGAGAAAAAGAGAGATAAACAACTCCTGGATCACAAGGAGAGGATTCCAGACATCAGTGATGCAATAAAGCTAAACAATGTTAGAATAATTGGTGTCCCAGAGGAAGAGAAATGGAGGAGTGGAAAGTTATTTGAACAAATTACAGCTGAGAACTTCCTTATTCTGGGGAAAAAAACAGGCATTCAAGTCCAGGAGGATTCAAGATCAATAAAAATAGGTCAATAACTTGACATATAATATTGAAGCTGGCAAATTTCAGAGACAAAGAGAAATTCCTGAAAGCACCTTGGGCAAAAGGTCCTGAACTTATAAGAGTAGAAACTTAAAGCTGGCAGCAGACCTATCCACAGAGCGCTGGCAGGCCAGAAAAGACTGACATGATATGTTCAGGGTGCTAAATGAGAAAAATACGCACCAAGGCTTTATCCAGCAAGGCTGTCATTCAGAATAGAAGGAGAGATAAAGTGCTTCCAGGACAAACAGAAACCTAGAAAAAAAATATTTTTTTTTGATCACTAAACCAGCCCTGCAAGAAGTATTAAAGGGGATCTTTCAAGTGAAGAGAAAGCCCAAAAGTAACAAAGACCAGAATAGAACAGAGACAATACACAGAAAAAGGGACTTTACAGGTAATACAATGGCACTAAATTCATATCTTTCAGTAATTACTCTGAATGTAAATGGGCTAAAATCCCCAGTCAAAAGACACAGGGTATCAGATAAGCTAAAAAAGCAAGGCTTACCCATAAGTCTGTCTACAGGAGGCTCATTTTAGACCCAAAGACTCTTCCAGATTGAAAGTTGAGGAGGTGGAAAACTATTTATCATGCTAATGGACATCAAAAGAAAGCTATGGTAGCAAACTTTATATCATAAAGACTAGATTTTAAACCAAAGACTGTAATTAGATATGAAGAATAACTTTATATCATAATTAAAGGGTCTATCCAACAAGAAGATATAACAATTTAAAATATTTATCCCCCTAACTTGGGAGTAGCCAATTTTATAAACTAACAAATAAAAAGCTATACAAATACATTGATAATAATACAAGAATAGTAAGGGAATTTAACACTCCATTCAAAGCAATGGATAGATTATCTAAGCAGAAGATCAACAAGAAAACAAAAGCTTTGAGTGACACACTGGACCAGATGGACTTCACAAACATTTACAGAGCATTCCATCCTTAATCAACAGCATTCTCATTCTTCTCAGGTGCATATGGAACATTCTCCAGGATAGATCACACACTGGGTCAAGAATCATGTCCAACTGGGGTGCCTGGATGGGTCAGTGGGTTAAAGCCTCTGCTTTCAGCTCAGGTCATGATCCCAGGGTCCAGGGATCAAGCCCCACATTGGGCTCTCTGCTCAGCAGGGAGCCTGCTTCCTCCTGTCTCTCTCTGCCTGCCTCTCTGCCTACTTGTAGTCTCTATCTGTCAAATAAATAAGTAAAATCTTTTTTTAAAAAAAGGAAAAAAAGAATCATGTCCAACCAACAACAATTAGGATTATTCCCTGCCAATCTTCAGATCATAATGCTTTAAAACTTAATTCAATCACAAGAGGAAATTTGGAAGAAACACAGATACATGGAATTAAAGAGCATCCTACTAAAAAATGAATAGTTCAACTAGGAAATTAAAGAAGAATTTTAAAAATACATGAAAGCAAATGAAAATGAAAACATAACTCTTCAAGAACTTTAGGATGCTGCAAAGGTGGTCTTAAGAGGGAAGTACACAGCACTACACAACTTTCTCAAGAAACAAGAAAAGGAGAAGTGTCTGTTCTGTCATTTGCAAATATCTTCTCCCATTCCGTGGGTTGCCTCTTTGCTTTTTTTTTTTTTTTACTGTTTCCTTTGCTGTGCAGAACAGACACTTCTCCAATGAAGACATACAAATGGCTATCAGACACATGAAAATATGTTCATCATCACTAGCCCTCAGGGAGATTCAAATTAAAACCACATTGAGATATCACCTTACACCAATTAGAATGGCCAAAATTAACAAAACAGGAAACAACATGTGTAGGAGGGGATGTGGAGAAAGGGGAACCCTCTTCCACTGTTGGTGGGAATGCAAGTTGGTGCAGCCTCTTTGGAGAACAGTGTGGAGATTTCTCAAGAAGTTAAAAATAGAGCTTCCCTATGACCCTGCCATTGCGCTCCTGGGTATTTACCCCAAAGATACAGATGTCGTGAAAAGAAGGGCCATCTATACCTCAATGTTCATAGCACCAATGGCCACAGTTGCCAAACTGTGGAAAGAACCAAGATGCCCTTCAACGGACGAATGGGTAAGGAAGATGTGGTCCATATACACTCTGGAGTATTTATTATGCCTCCATCAGAAAGGACGAATACCCAACTTTTGTAGCAACTTGGACGGAACTGGAAGAGATTATGCTGAGTGAAATAAGTCAAGCAGAAAGAATCAAGTATCATATGGTTTCACTTATTTGTGGAGCATAACAAATAGCATGGAGGACATGGGGAGTTAGAGAGGAGAAAGGAGTTGGAAATTGGAAGGGGAGGTGAACCATGAAAGACTATGGACTCCGAAAAACAATCTGAGGGTTTTGAAGTGGCAGGGGTGTGGGAGGTCGGGGAACCAGGTGGTGGGTATTATAGAGGGCACGGATTGCATGGAGCACTGGGTGTGGTGCAAAAATAATGAATACTGTTAATTTTTAAATAAATAAATAAATAAAAACTTTAAAAAAAAGAAAAAGAAGATGTGGAGAAAGGGGAACCCTCTTCCACTGTTGGTGGGAATGCAAGTTGGTGCAGCCTCTTTGGAGAACAGTGTGGAGATTCCTCAAGAAGTTAAAAATAGAGCTTCCCTATGACCCTGCCATTGCGCTCCTGGGTATTTACCCCAAAGATAAAGATTTCGTGAAAAGAAGGGCCATCTGTACCTCAATGTTCATAGCACCAATGGCCACGGTTGCCAAGCTGTGGAAAGAACCAAGATGCCCTTCAACGGACAAATGGGTAAGGAAGATGTGGTCCATATACACTATGGAGTATTGTGCCTCCATCAGAAAGGATGAATGCCCAACTTTTGTAGCAACATGGACGGAACTGGAAGAGATTATGCTGAGTGAAATAAGTCAAGCAGAGAGAATCAAGTATCATATGGTTTCACTTATTTGTGGAGCATAACAAATATCATGGAGGTCAAGGGGTGTTAGAGAGGAGAAGGGAGTTGGGGTAAATTGTAAGGGGAGGTGAATCATAAGAAACTATGGACTCTGAAAAACATTCTGAGGGGTTTGAAGTGGTGGGGGTGTGGGAGGGTGGGGTACCAGGTGGTGGGTATTATAGAGGGCACAGATTGCATGGAGCACTGGGTGTAGTGAAAAAATAATGAATACTGTTTTTCTGAAAATAAATAAATTGAAAAAATTAAATAAAAAAAAGAAAAAGAAACAAGAAAAGGCTCAAACACACAACCTAAACTTACACCTAAAAGAGCTGAATAAAAAGTATCAAGTAAAGCCTAAACCTAGCAGGAGAAGAAAATTAATAAAGATTAGAGCAGAACTGAATGAAATAGAAACCGAAAGTACAGTAGAACAGATGAACAAATCTAGGAACTAGTTCTTTGAAAGAATTAATGATTGATAAAGTCCTGAAAAAATTAATAAGACTAAAAAACTTGAATACCTAGACTATTGGAAAATAAAGGAGAAAAGACCCAAATTAATAAAATCATTACTGAAAGAGGATTGATCCAACCAACACCAAAGAAATACAATTATAATAACATATTATCTGCAACTATATGCCAACAAATTAAGTAAACTGGAAGAAATTGATGCATTCCTAGAAACATAAAAACTACCAGAACTGAAACAGGAAGAAAATAGAAAACCTGAACAGACCCAGCAAGGAAATTGAAACAGTAATCAAAAAATGTCCCAAAGAACAACACTCCAGGGCTGGTAGCTTTCTTTGGGAATTCTACCAAAGATTTAAAGAAGAAATAATACCTATCTTCTAAAGCTGTTTCAAAAAGTTGAAATGGAAGGAAAATTTCTAAATTCTTTTAATGAAGCTAGCATTACCTTGATCCCAAACAAGAAAAAGACCCCACCAAAAAAGGAGAATTGCAGACCAACGTCCCTAATAAACATGGATACAAAATTCTCCCCAAGAACCCTCCTATGCTGTTGGTGGGAATACAAGCTGGTGCAGCCACTCTGAAAACAGTATGGAAGTTCCTCAAAAAGTTGGAAGTAGAGCTACCCTATGATCCAGCAACCACACTACTGGGTATTTGCCCTAAAGATAAAAATATAGTGATCCAAATATAGTGATGCACCCGAATGCTTATAGCAGCAATGTCCACAATAGCCAAACTATTAAAAGAATCTAGATGTCCATCAACATATGAATGGGTAAAGAAGATGTGGTATAAATATATATACAATGGAATACTATGCAGCCATGAAAAGAAATAAAATCTTGCCATTTGAAATGATGGAAGAGTATCATTCCTTGATACCTCAAAATGGATCATGCCATGATACCAAGGGTATCCTGGAAAGGTATCAATGATGTAGAGGGTATCATGCTAAGCAAATAAGTAAATCAGGGAAAGACAATTATCTGATCTCTCTGATGTGAGAAATTTGAGAGGCAGGGAGGGGGGTCCTACGGGGTACAGAGGGAAAAAAATAATAAGAGACTCTTAATCTCATGAAACAAACTGGGGATTGCTGGGAGGTTGAGGAAGGGGTAGGGATAGGGTGGCTGGGTTATAGACATTGGGGAGAGTATGTGCTATGGTGAGTGCTATAAAATGTGTAAACCTAATGATTCACAGACATATACCCCTGGGGCAAATAATACATTATATGTTAATTAAAAATATATATATTCTCCCCCCCAAAAGAAATTCCCCCCAATCTACTGACCAATAAGATCCAACAGTACATTAAAGGATTATTCACCACAACCAATGGGATTTATTCCTCAACTGAAGTGTGGTTCAATATGCATCTATCAGTCAATGTGTGATACACCAGATTAATAAAAGAAAAGAGAAGAATCATATGCTCCTCTCAATGATTGCAGTAAAAGCATTTGACAAAGTACAAGATCCTTTCCTGATTAAAACTCTCCATGGTATAGGGATAGAGGAAACATACCTCAATATCATAAAAGCAATATATGAAAAGCCCATAGCAAATATCATTCTCAACAAGGAAAAACTGAGAGCTTTTCCCTTAAGGTCAGGAACATGACAAGGATTCCCACTCTCACTACAGCTGTCCAACATAGTACATGAAGTGCTAGCCTCAGCAGTCACTCAGAGAACAAAAAGAAATAAAAGGCATCCAAATTGGCAAAGAAGTCAAACTCTTTTTTCACAGATAACATGATACTTTATGTGAAAAACCCAAAAGACTCCACCCCCAAATTACTAGAACTCATACAGCAATTCAGCCAAGTGGCAGGATATAAAATCAATACAGAGAAATCACTTGAAATTCTATACACTAACAGTGAGAAAGAAGAGAGAAATTAAGGAATCCATCCCATTTACAGTTGCACCAAAAACTATAAGATACCTAGTAATAAACCTAACCAAAGAGGCAAAGTATCTGTACTCTGAAAACTACAGACCACTTATGAAAGAAATTGAGGAAGACATTAAAAAGTGCAAAAACATTCCATGCTCATAGATTGGAAGAAAAATATTGTTTAAATGTATATGCTACCTACAGCAAACTACACACTCAATACAATCCCTATCAAAATACTATCAACATTTTTCACAGAGCTGTAACAAACAAACAATTTATATTGAACCAGAAGTCCCTGAATAGCCAAAGAAATGTTGAAAAGGGAACCAAAACTGGAGGCATCAAAATGTCTGACCTCAGGTTATACTACAAAGCTGTAATCATCAAGACACCATAGTACTGGCACAAAAACAGACACATAGAACAATGGAACAAAGTAAAGAACCCAGAAATGGGACAAAGCAGTAAAGAATATTCAATGGGAAAAAGACAGTCTCTTCAACAAGTGGTGTTGGGAAAATTGGACGGCCACATTCAGAAGAATGAAACTGGACCACTTTCTGACACTACACACAAAATGGATGAAAGACATAATGTGAGATAGGAACCCATCAAAATCCTAGAGGAGGGGACGCCTGGGTGGCTCAGTTGGTTAAGCAGCTGCCTTCGGCTCAGGTCATGATCCCAGCGTCCTGGGATCGAGTCCCACATCGGGCTCCTTGCTCCGCAGGGAGCCTGCTTCTCCCTCTAACTTTGCCTTCCACTCTGTCTGCCTGTGCTCGCTCTCGCTCGCTCTCTCTCTGATAAATAAATAAAATCTTTAAAAAAAAAAAAATAAAAAAAAATAAAAAAAAAATCTTTAAAAAAAAAAAAAAAAAAAAAAAAAAAAAATCCTAGAGGAGAACACAGGCAACAACATTTTGACATCTGCCACAACTTTTTCTAGACACTTCACCGAAGGTGGGGAAAACAAAGGCAAAAATGAATTATTAGGATTTCATCAAGATAAAAAGCTTTTGCAGAGCAAAGGAAACAGTCCACAAAACCAAAAGACAAGTGACAAAATGGGAGAAGATATTTGGATAAGGAAGATGTGGCCCATATACACTATGGAGTATTATGCCTCCATCAGAAAGGATGAATACCCAACTTTTGTAGCAACATGGACGGGACTGGAAGAAATTATGCTGAGTGAAATAAGTCAAGCAGAGAGAGTCCATTATCATATGGTTTCACTTATTTGTGCATCATAACAAATATCATGGAGGACATGGGGAGATGGAGAAGAGAAAGGAGTTGAGGGAAATTGGAAGGGGAGGTGAACCATGAGAGACTATGGACTCTGAAAAACAATCTGAGGGTTTTCAAGGGGTGGAGGGTAGGAGGCTGGGGGAACCAGGTGGTTGGTATTGGAGAGGGCACGGATTGCATGGAGCACTGGGTGTGGTGCAAAAATAATGAATACTGTTACACTGTTACATAAAAAAAATTTAAAAATTTTAAAAAAGATATTTGCAAATGTCTTATCAGATAAAGGGTTAGTGCCCAAAATCTATAAACAACTTATCAAACTCCACACCCAAAAAAACAAATAATCCAGTCAAGAAATGGGCAGAAGTCATGAACAGATATTTCTCCAATGAAGACAAATGGCCAACAGACATATAACAAAATGCTCAACATGACTCAGCATCGGGGAAATACAAATCAAAACCATAATGAGATACCACCTCACACCCATCAAAATGGCTACAGTTAACAACTCAGGAAAAGACAAGTGTTGGTAAGGATGCTGAGAAAGAGGAACTCTCTTATACTGTTGGTGGGAATGCAAGCTGCTATAGTATGGAGGTTCCTCAAAAAGTTGAAAATAGAGCTACCCTACAACCCAGCAATTGTACTGCTAGGTCTACCCCAAAGATACGAATGTAGTCATCTGAAAGGGCATGTGCACCCCAATGTTTATAGCAGAAGTGTCTCCCATAGCCAAGATAAGGAAAGAGCCCAGATGTCCATTGACAGATGAATGGATAATAAAAGATGTGAGATAGATAGATGATAGATATATCTAAAAAAAATTTAATCTTGTCATTTGCAACAACATGGATGGAACTAGAGGGCATTATGATAAACAAAATAAGCAAAATAAAATCAGAGAAAGATAATTATCATATGATTTCACTCAAATATGGAAGTTAAGAAAACAACAGAGGAGGAGAGGAGAAGGGAGAGAAAAAACAAGATAAAATCAGAGAGACAAATCATAAGAGACCCTTTATCATAAGAAACAAACTGAGGGTTGCTGGAGGAGAGAGGGTGGGTATGGGGTAAATGCATGATGGGTATTAAGGAGGGTATGTGATGTAATGAGCACTGGATGTTATATATAATTGATGAATCACTGAACTCTACTTCTGAAACTAATAATGCAACATATGTTAATTAATTGAATTTAAATAAAATAAGATTTTTTAAAAATTTACTTTCCCCCAAATGTTAAATGGAACATAGATACTTAGAAGAGAAAGAAAATGTAAAAAAATGAAAATAAAATCACCCATAAGTCCACTATACAAACTACCGGGAAAATTTAGGGTATTTTTTTTCTTAACTTTTCAAAGGTATCAGGAATAACTATTCCCAGTAAGCTCCTACTAGATGAAGTCTAATCTTCCAGGCACTGGTTGATTGTTCTCTCCTGTTTCTTCCACTTCTTCCTTTCCTTGTGCTATGAGAATAATCACAGTAATAATAGCAGTAACCATGATAAATAGCTTGTGTTTGACAGTCTGGTCTGTACTAGTCTTCACCTGTTCTTCACACACATGAATTTTAAATCTTACTCCATCCATGGGGGGTAGGTACAATGATTGTCTGCAATTTACAGACAAGCAAACTGAGGCACAGAGAGAACACTTCTCCCCCCACACCCAGCTCCATGCCCCACCACCATCCCAAGCCCCTGTACCTTCACAGATCTCCAACAAGCTGGTGAAGATCACCCCAGATGAAGAATTGAATCCTGGAGAGCAGCGACAGGCAGTGGCATTGGCACATGTGGAGTTTGGAGGGCACCAGCGAGCACAATCTGTAGAGGCAGATGTTGTGGGGACAGAGACCATAGTCAGAAGGACGAGTCAAGAAATGGATGGAGTCAGCAGCCAGCTGGGGGAGGGAGGTGAGTTGGAGGAAGGAGAGGGATGGCTGCCATTGAAAGAGGAATGGACAGAAAATTCTGGACATTTGGGGATGTAGAAATAGTCTCTGTTATCTCCAGAAGACCAGAACCTCACCTGAAGATATGCCCGCCTTTTTCCCCTTGTTCATTTGAGGACCCAGACCCTTTCATGCACTCCCCAGCTTCTGTCACCAGTTGGGTTGGCTGGGCAGACTCACCACTAGTCTTCTGGGCTGCAGCTCTCAATGGCAACAGCAGCAGCATCAAGAGTCCTGGAGCAGAAAAAAACAGAGAGATGACAAAGAAACATGATGGAGCTCCAGTTTCAACCCTTGTCCTCAGGGCCATTTCATCCTAGAAAGTGGCTCTGATTCTGTAGCCCATGGCCCTCCCAAGGCTCTAGTGATTCATGAAGATTTGAGAACCAGTCTTCTACCCTCCCTCTCCTCAGACTCCCTGAGGAGTCAGTCACTAACAGGCACCATCATGCAGCCTCAGAACTACAGGTAAGGGCACAGAATATACAGAGGCGATGTCAGGGACACAACACAGAAATTCCAGCCTCTCCCAATGGAGGGGTTAAATACTTTGCTAGTAAATATTTATTTATTTTAGAGAGAGTAGAGAGAGCACAAGCTGGGGGAGGGGCAGAGAGAGAGGGAAAAGCAAACTCCCCACATAGCAGGGAGCCTGACACGGCTCAATCCCAGGACCCAGGGACCACGATCTGAGCTGAAGGCAGATGCTTAACTGGCTGGGTCACCCAAGTACCATGGAGAGAGTAAATCTTGAAGTACAAAGTCCACAGGTTGGTGTACTCTGCCCATAGCCAGGTCCTATTTTCTCTGGCAATGGCAGAAATCTACCTTGAGGATTTCTCTTCCAGGATGACTTCCCCCTGTTTAACCCACATATTTTGGGGCACACAAGAAGAACATGGGTTTGGGAGTCAGCCAACTCCAAGTCTGAGTACCAGCTCACAGTCGTACTGGATGGGTAGGGAGCCCTAGCATCTCAAGACAGGGAGCTGATGACAGGTGAGGGGTAGGAACTATCACACTAGCAGTTGGAGCCACCATCTCCTGGTTAAGTGGCTTCTCCAGGTGCAGCAACCATGGCTTCTCTGGTTCCTTCAAAGTGAGCTCCTGGCTGTCCTACAGTGTCCTGGGGGCACAGCCTTTCCCTTTATCTCTTAATCTGGTCCTGACTGATGAGTCACTGAACATGCTTCATGGTATGGAAACCACTGCAGGTGTGAAGGAATCTGTCCTACAGGCAACCACCTGATCACCTGTCAGAGTCTGTCATTCCACTCATGGGAAGCATGATGCTGCTGTGAAGGTGGTTATTTAAATGAGATTAACAGTGAAATCAGTAGACTCAGTAAAGCAGACACTCTGGGTGGGCCTCGTCTAATCAGTTGAAGACCTTAAGCGCTAAAAAGACTGACCTCCTCCAAGAAAGAGAATTCTGCTTCTGACTGACTTCAGACTTAAGATCAACATCAGTGTCCTTGGAAACATCCATGGGGTTCCAGCCTGCCCTACAGATTTTGGAATTTCTAACTTCAACAATCTCATAAAACAATTTCTTAAACTAATACATTTTTCTCATCTGTCTATACCCACACGCATACACATACACATATACACATCTTTATACAAATATGTAATATGCCAAAACTTGGTTCTGTTTCTCTGGAGAACGAGGTCTCATATAGGCCAGAAAATGAGAAAGCTCTGATAAGTTCTAAAAATTGCCCTAGAAGTAAGTTCCACCTACTTTCTTCTTTGAGAATTTAATATAATTAATAGCATTAAAACTTTTTCCTTGTTTATCCTTACAGAGTGAAAAAAAGAAGAAGAAATAGAGCAAAAGCTAGAAATAAAGCAAAGAGCAGAGATAATTCTCAAACTGGATAGTTTCTGCGTAGCTTTAATTGTCCTATCACCATTGTTGTAATTCTGCCTACCTGGCAGCAACCATAGATGCCCGTTCCTCATGGTGCAGACACCAGTGAGCCCAGCCATGGAGGATACCATCTGGTCTTGGTCTGGGTGTGCTGAAAAGACTTCCTTTTTACTTATCTAGATGAGCTACTTGGTAAACTGCTAGTCTGGATGCTTCCTTGCCCTGTGTTTCCCTATCATGAACATCTCTGAAACTCACACTTCTCTTTTTAAGTATTTCCTCAGCCTTTCTAGTATTTCTGGGAAAGCCTCCTTAATGGTTTCTACCTTTTTGATATAGGAAGACCTCACAAACAATTTTCTATGAAGATAATTCCACTAGTGTTTTGGTCCCTAGAGATCTATGGTTCAGACTGAACAGATCGTTTTTTATCTAGGTTATCTATTCAAAGACTTCTTTATTTCTAAAGTTTTATTTTGAAATAAACAGAGATTGACAGTAAGTCTCAAAAACAATACCTAGAGGACCCTTCCCTGGCTTCCTGCAAAAGATACATTTTATGTATTTATGTATTTTTATGTAATAATAAAATATGCAAACCAAGAAACTGACATCAGCACAACACATGTACAGTTCTGTGACATTTTATCGCACATGTGGATTCCTGTAACTGTCACTGCAATAAAGCAGATAAAGATCCCATCACCACAAGCTCTCCCTCATGCAACCCCAACATCCCCAAACCCTGGAAGGTATTTTTTTTTTAATCTTATTTTATTTTTTCAGTGTTCCAAGATTCATTGTTCGTGCAATACTCAACACAGTGACATTCACATTCATTGATAAAAGAAAATATTATTTATATGTTTTAAAAGATGAGGAAAAATTACCTCCAAATATTTCACTAGTGTCTGTGATAGAATTATGGTAATTTCCTTTGTTTGCAGTCTTTACATTTTCTTTGTTTTCTCCATTTTCATGTGTATCAGTCTGTGAGTGCTGCATAATAATAGGTTATTAATGAGAAGGTTTAAACCACAGAAATTTGTTTTCTCAAACTGTTTCTGGAGGCTGCGTTCTAAGGCCAAGGAGATGGCAGGGTTGGTTTCTGGTGAGAGCTCTCTCTTGGCTTGTAGATGGCCACCTTTCTTCCTGTGTCCCCACACAATCTTTTCTCTGAGTGTGGAGAGAAGGGGGTTAGGGGAGAGAAAGAGGGAGGGAGGGACAGAAGTTACAAGCCCTCTAGTTACAAGCCAGAGATATTCACGCTGCATCCCCCTGGCAACATGCCAGCACTGCCCCCTCCCCACCACTTTTCCTCTGGCCCATATTCTCTTGACAAAGTGCTTCTGTGCTGCTCCCAGGACTGAGGACTGAATGTCCCACAATCTTGGAGGTCCCTCTCCAATACCCTCAAGCCTGTACCTGTTGTACCTTTACAACCCATCATGGGATTGCTGAAGATCTCCCCAGAGGGAAATATGAATCAACATAACGGCAACAGGAAGGGGCCCTGAGAGATATGGAGTCAGAAGGGCACCTCCAACCGCAGACACTGTTGGGATGGAGACTGTGGTCAAAAGCCCCAGGGAATGCAGGATGCCAGCTGCCTGCTGGGAACCAGAGAGCGGAGGAGGGGAAGGCTAGCTGCTCTTGAAAAGGAAGAATTCAGGGAACATTAGGTATTTGAGGAGGAAGAAAGTTTCTCTCATCTCCAGAGAAAGAGGAAGAGGTTCATTCACAGAATAAGCCTCCTCTCCCTGGCTCTCCCTTCGCAGTGAAGGAACACAGAGCCCAGGCTGGCATGCCCTCCACCGCTCATGGGGCCAGCTGGCCAGGCTCACCTCCAGGGTTCAGGGCTGCAGCTCCCAATGGCAAGAGCAGCAGCACAGACAGTCCTGGGGCAAGAAGGGTGGTGAATGAAAGAAGTCAAACCCCAACACAACTCTTATCCCCATGGCCACTGCCTCCACACTAGGTGGCTCTGGTCCTGCAGCCCCCAATTTTCTGGCAGAATTCTGGAGGCTCCCCAGACCAGGCTCCCCCGCTTTGCATGGAGTCTTGGGCTCAACCTCTCCTCTCCATCTCCTGGGACTCCCTGAGGAACCAGTTACCAACAGCCACAAGCCCCCATAGTACCGCAGGTGCTACCAGAAAGGAGACAAAATATATGCAGACAGCTGATGCCATTTGCAAAACTTAAAAACCAACCTCGGTCACCTGGGTGGCTCACTTGGTTAAGCATCTGACTTTAGTGTGGGTCATGATCTTGGAGTCCCTGGATAGAGCCCCAAGTAGGGCTCCCTGCTCAGCAGGGAGTCTGCTTCTCCATCTCTCTCTGCCCCTGCCCCCGGCTCGTGTTTGCTCTCTCAAAAAAATAAAATCTTTTTAAAAGACAAGAAGAAGGAATGGAAGAAAATAAAAAAGGAAGGGAGGGAGGAAGGAAGGAAGGAAGGAAGGAAAAAACAATAACCTCTCCAGCAGAGGGGGTAAATTCTAAAGGAGAAATTCCTCAGTTGTTCGGTCTGCCATTGCCCAGAGCTAGACCATAATAGAAATCTGCTTCCTCTTTCAGGATTCCTCTCCCTAGAGTACTGGTCTCCCTGTTCCAGGACATACAAGTGAAGAGTGGGTTTTGAAATCAGCCCCAAATTTGAACTCCTCACTCCTCCCCTTATATGGGGCTTTAGCTTCACCACTTAAATCTTGAATCTCGGTTTGCTCAATTGTAAAATGGGTATAATGAAATTGACAATAGAATGTCATTATAGAAGTGTGCTTTCAGGACTGAGATGTTAAAATAGCAAAAAGGAAAAGCAGCCTTTCCTCTCTCTAAAATTTTTTCTTGACCTGAGACACTCCTGCCTATGAGTCACACCCAAGGATCTAGCTTTTATGATTCTCTTTTCCTGGCTCTATCCTCACATAGACAGGATACCTTCCTTTTCACAGGTTGCCCTTCTCCCTGGGAATGCTCCTGCCTTTCCCCATGTGGCACAGCATGACTTTCCATGGGTAAAATTGCACAACAAGATGGCCTGAGCTCAGGCCCCAGTTCTGATACTTTTCAGCTATGATATTGGGCAAGCTTCAATTTCTCATGTGCAAAATGGGAATTTTAAGAGTTCCTTACTCACAAGGTGAGTCCCTAACTGTACACATGGAGGAGAGGGTCTGGCACATAGTAAGAGATTAATAAGTCTTGGTCTTTTGTTCTATCCTCCTGGGGTCCCTTTGTTACCAAGAAGTGCAGCCTGAATCAGTTATCTCCACTATGACTTCCTTCTTGCAGCACTTTATCATTTTGTTCACAAAGTAGTATATATTCTGTTGGGCTGGCAGAAAGAAAGGGCTACTTAAGATGGCAAAAGTCCCCGCCACAAAACCTGAGCTCAGACAGGAGAACAAAGACCCAAGCAGGAATATGAAAACCCTCCCGCCTGGGCTCCTGTGGACCAATGGGACCCTGACAAGCGGGAATCTGAGACCCCTGCCCCGGGCTCCAGTGGACCAATGGGACTCCATGAGCAGGCGAAATATCCATATAAGGGAAACTTGCTAAAAGACCCCTGAACTCCCCTGGAGGCCCCTTAAAAGCCCCCTTCTCCCTACATCAGCGCGACTTCCGCCACTCTGCTTTCCAGAATCCGGAACCTCGCCCGAGGGTGCCCACCTCCTCCTGGGGCAACTTTCCCGCCTCCCCCTCTCCTGAGCCCTGAAACTTCCCCGGAGAGTGTTTTTAGTAAATCTTGCCTTGCACCCACTTTGCCTGGTGTTGTGTTTATCTTGCTGGAAAAACTTTACATATTATCTGAAAAGGAGATGTAAGGATCTGGAAGTGAGACCATCCTGGACTCACCAGGTGGGCTCTAAATCGAATGACCGGTGTCCTTATACAGAGAGGGAAGGACACAGTGCAGCTCGCAGAGGGGAAGGCCACGTAGAGACAGAAGCAGACCTTGGGGAGATGTGGCTGTGGTACCTAGGGTACCACTAAATCAGGGGTCTCGATCGGATGGGGGCCCCCTAAATATGAGGTGATGATTGGGTGGACGCTGGGGTTGCAGGTGGTGACAAGAATCCACCTGAAGCAGAATAAAGGTGATAGAAGTTTATGGAATACACCACAAGGGAACAGTGGGCAAGACAGCAGAGGAGAGGCTGTCACGAGGCACTGGGTGGGGGTCGTTTTTAAAGGGGGAAGGGGAGGCGGTCTGGCGACATATGGAATCTTCCCTTTCTTGGGAACTGTGCCTGGTTGCAAGTAGCCCGTTGGTCAGTTAGAGCCTGCAGATAGTCTGACGGGCCTGTCTTCAGCCAGGGGGACTCTGTGGCCCTTTCTGCATCCTGTACCCAAGCCCATTGACCTAACAGCAGCCTCTACTAACACAACATAATAAAAAAAATTAAAAAATAACATAAAATGAAGCATTATACAAATTAAATTAAAAATAAAAATAAAAGCAGCCTCTAAGGCGACCACAACCCGGGGGGCATCTGGGGCCCCCAGAGCTGGGGGAGGCAATGAAGGACCCCCTACCCCCACCCCACCCCCACCTTACCCCTCCCCCGCAGAACCTTCACAGGGACACTGGCCCTGCCAGCACCTGGATTTCAGACTTCTGTTCTCCACAAGTGTGAGAGAAGATGCTTCTGTTATTTTTGTTATTTTAGGCCAGCCAGGTTGTGATGATTTGTCATATCAGCCACAGAAAACTAGTACAGTCCAAAATTTGGATCTGAATCTAGGATATCGGCTCTGGAGCCAGCCTGCTTGGCTTTAGGTCCTATTCTATCGCTTACCTTCTGTGCATCCTTTAGGGCCATGGAGCTTTCTTCGGCCTTAATTTCCTCATCCATAAAATTGAGCTAAGAGCAGCACTTCCCACACAGGGCAGCTATCTGTGATAGTATCAGTGATACTCATTAACCACCCAGGACAGTAACTGCTACGTAGTGTGTGCTCCCTAAGTCCCTAAGTGTTTTCAGCCATTAGTAATGGCAGCATGAAGACAGTAACCTAGGTATTACAGTTTGAAATCTGCTTCTTTTCAGCTATGGATGAAATCAGTCATGACTGACTTTGTACCCAATAATCTATTCCACGTTTTTCCTTTCCAGATTGAAATTCTAAGCTCCTCAAGGAATTTCTTTTCCCTTCTCTCATTATAGCCTTTCCTACAATATGCCACCCAGAGCCTCCTATATGGGATGTGATTTTACATTTGGTTTACAGGGTGGTCTCTGGAGTGTATTCTATGTAAACATCTAAGCTTTTAAACTCCGTGAAGGCACTAGCTTGGCTTTCTCTTGCTTTTACAACCTCAACAGCATTTAGACCAGTCTTTAATAGGTGGAAATTACCCAATCAACACAGCTGCTAGTCAAAAATTGCATTTCCCATAGCAGGCTATAACGTAAGTGTCCTCGAAATCAAGAAACAAATTAGAAAGCATATACTGAGCACCTACTGTGTGTTAGCTACTCCCCCAGGCACTGGAGAGAAAAAAAGTCATAGAGAAACTGTATCTGACCTGTCAAGGAGCCCCGCCTCGATTTTGCACTATTGTCCAAATTATCCAATGGCCAACATCTGATCTTTCTTAACGCATCTGGGGAGTGAGAGGTTAGAGTTTTATGGAATTTCAGCTTAATAGCAATAATCACATGCTGCTCCCTGAGGGTGCACGGGAGAAGAATGTGGCACAAACAAGTCAGCTGCAAGAGAAAGGGAGCAGCTGTACTGTTTCTACAACAGTAGAAAAGGCTGTTGCCCCGAACAACTCCTCAGTCCAGCTTTTATTGGATAGAAACAGCAATCAACAGAAGAGCTGAAGAAGGCCGAACATTAGTCATATGCCTTGTAGATAAACAAGAAGGAAGGCAAAGTATGTCTGGACAAGCAGCATAAAGTCTATAGTTGAACAAGCACATTCAAAGGACTTACCTAACTAGCCACAGGTGCTGGGGGGGGGGGGGGGGGCTAGATAATGGAAAAAATGAAGCAGGCCATGTTCTGCCTTGAGCTAGCGGGGCATCCCCTGCTGCTCCGCTTCAAGGCCATGTATCATCCTCTCCCCCAGAGGTCTGTTGCCAGTATGTGTTTTTCTTTTTTTCTTTTTTTAAGATTTTATTTATTTATTTCACAGGCAGAGATCACAAGTAGGCAGAGAGGCAGGCAGAGAGAGAGGGGGAAGCAGGCTCCCTGCGGAGCAGAGAGCCCGATGCGGGGCTCGATCCCAGGACCCTGGGATCATGACCTGAGCTGAAAGCAGAGGCTTTAACCCACTGAGCCACCTAGGCGCCCCAGTATGTGTTTTTCTTAAGGCTATATGCTACTGCCCCTCGGAACAATTTGTTACTTAAACTATAACCCCTGGAGGATTTTACTAGTTGCCAAGCACATTTAGAGATGGCCTTAAGAAAAACATATACTGGCAACAGGTCTTTGGGGAGAAGGACGATATATGACCATGAAGCTGGGCAGCTGGGGATGCCTGGCTCGCTCAGGGCAGAAGGCCGCCTGCTTCAGGGAAGCCGAGCACCAGGAATGCCCCAGTCAGCTCAGGGTGGAAGGAAATCCCGCCTGCTTCCCTTTTTCGATATCGCTCCTTTCTCTTCCCAGAAGTCCTCGTTGTTAGTTAGATGAGTCCTTTGAATGTGCTTGATTAACTATAAACTTTATCCTCCTTCTTGTCTGCAAGACGGGATTAACGTTTGACCTTCATCAGTCCTTCTGTTGGCTACTGTTTTCTATCCAATAAAAGTGAGACTGTGGAGTTGCTCCTGGCAGCAGTCCTTTTCGACTGTTGTCCCCTGCTCCCAATCTCTTGCAGCTGACTTGTTTGTGCCTAACTCTTCTCTCGTCGCCGACTGGAAGCGGCAAGTGGCGCCCGAACAGGGACCGGGGCCAGACCAGACCTGATCTGATCAGAAATAAAACAGGAGAAGAAGCCCCAACGTGAGTTTTGCATGGCCGTTCCTTTTTCCCGCTGGTGAGTTGTGGGCAATTATCGCAGGGTATGGGTAATCTAGAGAGCCCTTACGTGTGTTTATTGAGAAGGCTCTTGAAGGTGGGAGGAGCAAAAGTCAGCGAGGGTCAACTTCTGGAGCTTTTAAAGGTAATCAAAGAACATTGCTCCTGGTTCCCTATATTAGGACTTTAGATTTACAAACATGGGAAAAAGTAGGTCACGAGTTAAAACTTTCATATATGAAAGGAAAGCAAATTCCAGTCACTATATGGCCTACTTGGACCCTCATTCGCTCCGTTTTGGAGCCTTTACAAACCACTGATTCGGAGAGCGATAATGTTCAGGAGAAACTAAAAAAGAGGAACCTGAACATGCCATCCAGGAGGAGAAAGAAACTATTAAGGCTACCAGAAAGGAATATAGAAAGGAGGAACCTCCTCCTCCTTCTCCTCCAGTAACAGAACAAAAGGTGCCCATGTCACTGTTGCCGTCGGCTCCGCCGTTCTATAAGAGGGCACCATTAAATGAAAAAGATGGAAAGTACATGCTATCGGCTGTTCAGAAAGGCCTCCTTGAAGCACAGTGAGCGGGAGACCTAGATGCTTTGCATTTTAATTTCCCGGTTATTATTACAGAACATGTCGCTCCAGGACATGATCCTAACAACCCTAATGGTGTCTATGAGGCCAAGCATGAGCAATTTCCCTTCAAATTGTTGAAGGAACTAAAACAGGCAGTGCAAAAATATGGAGCTAATTCTCCATTTACAACGGGAATTATTCAAGGCATCGCAGAAGGCAATCGACTTATTCCGACAGATTGGTCATTGCTAGCAAGAACAGTTCTATCTCCAAGTGAGTTCTTGCAGTTCAAAACATGGTGGCAAGATCAAGCAGAAATAGCAGCTGCCCATAATAGAGCTCATAACATTCCTATTTCCATGGAACAGCTCATGGGTCGTGGACCATGGGCCCAGGGTCAAGACCAGATATTAATGAATGATCAAGCTGCTGAGCAGCTCTGGCGTTGCTGTTTGAGAGCATGGGAGAGAATAGAATCTCAGGGAGATAAGTGCTCTTCTTTTCAAAAGGTGGTACAGGGTCCAAGGGAGCCCTATACTGATTTTATTGCAAGATTACAAGAGGCTGTCAAAAGACAGATAAATAATATTGAGGCTGGGGGTACCATTATGCAACTGTTGGCTTATGAGAATGCTAATTCTGATTGTAAGAAGTTGCTAGCACCCTTTAAAGGCAAGGGAACATTGACAGATTATATTAAGCTATGTCAAGGAGTAGGAACAGAGACCTATAGAGCTGATTTGTTAGCTCAAGCAATGGCTGCTCTGACCACAGGAAAATTTAAAGGACAGTGTTTCAACTGTGGGCAAACAGGGCACAAATATTAATCTTACTTTTGGATATCAAAATAGGCCAATATGTATCGGCAGTCATTCCAGCTGCCTTGTTCCTGGTGATCAGAGATGGTTGGTGGACCTTCCTACTAATAATTACTTGACTAAAGCTCAGTTACATTTACTTTCCGTTAAAGGATTCCAAGCCTACAAATATCGGGGTCCTAGCTATAACGCAGCACCCCCTATTCCCAAATGCAAACCAGCGCAGATGTGGTCAGATGAGGGAATTTGCCCTTTATAGAAGGATTGTAGAGCAGCTCACCCCAGTATTCTTATTAATGATTCCTACGGAATTGTATGGGACTGGTCCCCTATGGGGATGGCAGTCACCAATTGCACTAGGGAACCCTGCTGCCCTCATCAAAAGTTAATATGGCAAGTTTTTGATGATCCCATTGTACCGCAAACCTTAGCTTCAGGAGATGCACATCTGGTGTGGCTTGGGCAAGGACTTTCTATGCCATCTCCTTTTGTTGATTATCATAAAAGACAAAAAAATTTATGGAAGGTTACTAATGCTTTAAGTCACGTAAGAGTTTGGAATGGCTCTTATATTCATCAGTCTAATAATTGTGCATTTTCTTTTTTCCTCATGGATGAAGAATGGGTAAGAGCTTGTGTTAGAGATCCCTATGTTTTTGTTATTGGCAAAATGACTTTTGTTCATAGTAATAAAGAAATAGACTATCTAAACTGTAAGATGTTCACCTGTGTAGATACGAATGTTTATAAAGACAATTCTATCATTCTTTTAGCTAGAAGAAGAATAGGCATTTGGCTACCGGTGAAACACCACCGTGTTTGGGAAAGTTCTCCAGACGTACATATACTTTTAACAGTATTGAAGAACTGGATTTATAGAACAAAAAGATTTGTTGGGTTACTTATAACAGCTATTCTAGGAATTATAGCCATTACTGCTACAGCTACCACTGCAGGAATGGCCTTGCATCAAACTGTACAAACTACACAATTTGTACAGAAGTGGCACGAGAATGCTAGCAAGGCCTGGAATCAACAAATGTTCATAGATCAAAAATTAGATGAACATGTCTCTGATTTAGAGACAGCCATGATATATATAGGAGATGATCTTCAGAATATAAAGCTTAGACTTCATATTTTATGTGATTGGAATGTTTCTTCTTTCTGTGTTACTCCCATGCCTATAATGAATCAGAAGTATCTTGGAGCAAAATTCGCCGACATATTACTAACCACTATGGTGATAATCTAACCTTAGATATTAAACAACTTCAAGATACGATCCTAAGTATTACTCACTCATCATTACAATCTGTTCCAGGAGTGAGTTTTACTCAAAGAATTAATGATATTCTGTCCGACTTAAACCCTTCTACTTGGATCACACAAACTGGTCTCGGTGTTATAAGTGGATTGATTATTCTTCTTATTGCTGTAATGTTTCATGCTTAGTCCTCAGAAGCACGCGAAAATCCCTCCAACGACTGAAAAATCAAGAAGCTGCAAAATCAACTTTTCTACTTCTTCACAAACAAAAGGGGGGAGATGCTGCTGCCCCTCGGAACAATTTGTTACTTAAACTGTAACCCCTGGAGGATTTTACTAGTTGCCAAGCACATTTAGATATGGCCTTAAGAAATACATATACGACAACGGGTCTTTGGGGAGAAGGACGATGTACGACCGTGAAGCTGGGCAGCTGGGGATGCCCGGCTCGCTCAGAGCGGAATGTCGCCCCTTCACAGAAGCTGGGCAGCTGGGGATGCCCGGCTTGCTCAGGGCAGAAAGCCGCCTGCTTCAGGGAAGCCGAGCACCAGGGAAGGCCCGGTCAGCTTAGGGTGGAACGAAAACCTCCTGCTTCCCATATCCGTTATCGCTCCTTTCTCTTCCCAGAAGTGCTCGTTGTTAGTTAGATGAGTCCTTTGAATGTGCTTGATTAACTATAAACTTTATCCTCCTTCTTGTCTGCAAGACGGGATTAACGTTTGACCTTCATCAGTCCTTCTGTTGGCTACTGTTTTCTATCCAGTAAAAGTGAGACTGTGGAGTTGCTCCTGGCAGCAGTCCTTTTCGACTGTTGTCCCCTGCTCCCAATCTCTTGCAGCTGACTTGTTTGTGCCTAATTCTTCTCCCGTTGACTGGAAGCGGCAGCTATATCTAAACGTGGTTGGTAACTAGTAGAATTTCCCATGGGCTATATTTTAAGTAATACATTGTTCTGAGGGACAGTTGCATTTCCCCCTTTTTGTTTGTGCAGAAGTAGAAAAGTCGATTTTTTTTTTAGAGATTTTATTTATTTATTTGAGGGAGAATGAGTGAGAGAGAGCATGAGAAAGGAGGAGGTCAGAGGGAGAAGCAGACTCCCCAAGGAGCTGGGAGCCTGATGTGGGACTCGATCCTGGAAGTCCAGGATCATGACCTGGGCCGAAGGCAGTTGCTCAACCAACTGAGCCACACAGGTGCCCCAGAAAAGTCGATTTTGCAACTTCTTTTTTTTTTAAGATTTTAATTTATTTATTTGACAGAAAGATTACAAGTAGGCATAGAGGCAGTCAGAGAGAGAGAGAGAGAGAGGAGGAAGCAGGCTCCCTGCTGAGCAGAGTGCCCGATGGGGGACTCGATCCCAGGACCCTGAGATCATGACCTGAAGGCAGCGGCTTAACCCACTGAGCCACCCAGGTACCCGATTTTGCAACTTCTTGATCCATCAGTCATTGGAGGGATTTTCCTGTGCACCTGAGGACTAAGCATAAAAAGATTATAGCAATAAAAAGAATAATCATTCCACTTATAATGCCAAGACCAGTTTGTTTGATCCAAGTAAAAGGGTTTAAATTAGACAGAATATTGTTAATCCTTTGTGCAAAACTCACTCCTGGAATTGATTGTACTGATGATTGAGTAATGCCTTGAATAGTATCTTGAAGTTGTTTAATATCTGAAGTTAGATTATCACCATAATGATTAGTAATATGATGGCGAATTTTGCTCAATGATATTTCTGATTCATTATAAGCATGGGGAGTAATGCAGAAGGAAGAAACATTCCAGTCACATAAAATGTGAAGCCTAAACTTTATATTTTGAAGACCATCTCCTCTATATATCATGGCTGCTTCTAAATCAGAGATACTTTCATCTAATTTTTGATCTATGATCATTTGTTGATGCCAAGCTTTTCTAGCATTCTCGTGCCCCTTTTGTACAAATTGTGTGGTTTGTACAGTTTGATGCAAGGCCATTCCTGCAGTGGTAGCAGTAATGGCTATAATTCCTAAAATAGTTGTTATAAGCAACCCAAGAAATCTTTTTGTTCTATGGACCCAGTCCTTCAAAACTGTTACTAGTACATGCATATCTGGAGAGCTTTCCCAAACATGGTGGTGTTTCACCAGTAACCAGATGCCTATTCTTCTTCTAGCTATGAGAATGATAGAATTATCTGTATAAACATTCTCATCCACACAGGTGAACATTTTACATCTGAGACAGTTTATTTCTCTATTGTTATGATCAAAAGTCATTTTTCCAATAACAAAAACATAGGGATCTCTAACACAAGCTTTTACCCATTCTTCTTTCATGAGGAAAAAGGAGAATGCATAGTTTTTAGACTGATAAATGTAAGAGCCGTTCCAAACTCTTATGTGATTTCAAGTGGTGGTGACATTCCATAAATTCTTTTGTCTTTTATGATAATTAACAAAAGGGGATGGCACCGAAAGTCCTTACCCAAGCCAGGATAGAGGTGCATCTCCTGATTTTAAGGTTTGTGGTAAAATGAGATCATCCAAAACTTGCCATTTTAAGTTTCTTTTTTTTTTAAGCTTCTTAAACCTTTTTTTTTTTATTTTGTTTATTTATTTGACAGAGATCACAAGTAGTTCAATGAGAGGAGCAGGGTCCCCCAGTGCAACTGATGACTGCTGTCCCCTTAGGGGACCAGTCCCATGCAATTCCATAGGAATCATTAATAACAATACTGGGGTGAAAAGCTCAAAAATCCTCCCATAGAGGGCTAATTCCCCCATCAGACCACATTTGCATTTGTTTGCATTCAGGAATAGGGGGTGCTGCTGTAGTATAGCTAGGACCCTGATATTCATTGGCTAGGAATCCCTTATTGGAGAGTAAATGTAGCTGAACTTTAGTCAGATAATTATCAGTGGGAAAGTCCACCAACCATCTTTGATCATCAGGGATAAGACAACTGGAATGATTGCCAATATATATTGGTCTATTTTGATATCCTAAGGTAAGATTAATATTTGTGCCCTCTTCTAGAGGCAATCTAGGATCCAAAAATCCAGGTACCCATTTTGAGGCATTTAAATAAATTGGTATTATATCTTTTCTCCACTCTACTGGACGGAGTAGGGGAGGATTGGGTATATAAGCTCAGTAAGTAAAGTTATTTATTTGTGCATAACATCCAGGAAGACTTACGGTTACCGTGATGAGGGTCATCATATTACATCAGATGTAGAAATGGTAGTAGTTTTGATATGCTGTAAAACATATACTGTATATAAAGAATCAGATAACAGATTAAATGCAGAAGAAACATCTTGAAACAATGTAATAACCACCATTAATTCTGATTTCTATGCTGAGAGACTGGTAGTAGACATGACCTTCAAAGTAGGACCATAATAACAGGCTTTACCTTTGACAGAGCCATAGGAAAAGTTAAGTAGGGCATCTGCTATTGGATTTTTAGAAGTAATTTTTAGGAAGGACAAACGTAGTATGTTTTAAAAAGGAAATAACAGATAAAGAGGGATAATGAGAAGTGTTTCCAGTAAACCACTAAGGGCAATTTGCCAATTTAAATTATTTTGGAATGCTGTTTTAATTTGTGTCTTATTTATAGGCAGAACAATAATCTGTGGATCATTTCCCTGTATTTGGTGAGTTCTTTCTCTTCCGAATTGAATAATACTGCCGATATGGTCTATATATGTAGTGAGTGTTTTAACAGTACTATTTGGAAGAAAAATCCATTCTATGATTAGTTTTTTCTGAATAATTAATCCAGTGGGTGTATGAGGGGTATGAAAAATAAGATCTAATGGTATCTTAGGTTGAACTCTGTCCGTTTGTATTGATTGAATCTGGCTTTTGACAAATTGTAATTCTTTTAAGGCCTCTTTTGATAGGGTCTTAGGGCTGTTTAAATTAGGATCTCCCTTTAAAGAGGCAAATAGATGCTGCAAAGCATAAGTGGGAATTCCAACTTTAGGTCTTATCCAGTTAATGTCTCCCAATAATTTTTGCAAATCATTCAAGGTTGTAATTTTATCTCTAGGGATTTGAACTTTCTGTGGTTTAGTTCTGTCCATAATGAACACCAAATATGAGAAAGGTGTGGTGACTTGTATTTTTTCCGGAGCTATAATTAGTTTGTATTTTTCAAATTATAATTGAAACATTCTAAATGCATCCTGCAATTGCATGTTATCAGAGGCTGCACATAATATATCATCCATATAATGGATAAGATAAATCTGGGGAAATTGATTTCTAATAGGCTGTATAACTCTTGCCACATATTCCTGACAGATAGTGGGGCTATTTAACATTCCTTGTGGTAAAACTTTCCATTGATAGCGTTTGGCTGGTTTTTTTTTTTTTTAATATTTTATTTATTTGTCAGAGAGAGAGAGCACAGGCAGGCAGAGACAGAAGCAGGCTCCCTGTCGAGAAAGGAGCTCTATGTAGGACTCGATCCCAGGACACTAGGATCATGACCTGAGCTGAAGGCAACCACTTAACTGACTGAGCCACTCAGGCATCCCTTGGCTGGTTTTTTTAAATTTACACTGGGAATAGTGAAAGCAAAACGGGGACAATCTTCCTTAGCAAGTGGTATATTATAAAAGCAGACCTGTACCCCTGGGGATAAACATATATGTTTATAAAAAATAAAAAATTAATTAAAAAAAAAAGCAGTCCTGTAAATCTATGATAATTATTGGCCATTCGCGTGGGACTAGATTAGGCAAAGGCAATCCAGGTTGGAGAGACCCCCCATGGTTGGATAACAGAATTAACCATATGCAGGTCTGTTAAAAGTCTCCATGTTCCTACATGGGGAAATGGAGAGGAGAAGGGAGCTGAGAGAAATTGGAAGGGAAGATGAACCATGAGAGACTATGGACTCTGAAAAACAATCTGAGGGTTTTGAAGGGGCGGAGGGTGGGAGGTTGGGGGAGCCAGGTGGTGGGTATTACGGAGTGCACGTATTGCATGAAGCACTGGGTGTGGTGCATAAACAATGAATTCTGTTACACTGAAAAGAAATAAATTTTTTTTTAAGTCTCCATGTTCCTGATTTTTTCTTAATAACAAAGACCGGTGAATTCTAAGGACTGTGAGATTCTTCAATATGCCCTTTTCTTATCTGTTACTCTACTAGGGCTTGCAAAGTAAGTAATTTCTCTTGTGTTAAGGGCCACTGCTCCACCCAAATAAGTTTGTCATTCTTTCAATTTAAATTAATGGGTTCAGGAACAGTGGCCCTCAGTGAAAAATCTGGGAATCCCCCTTAGGGGAAGCTATAACCAGAGAGGCTTCCCACTGACTTAGTAAATCTCGTCCCTAAAGGTTAATGGGTAAGTCTACTATATATGGCTGCAGATAACCCTTTTGACCTTCAAGTCCTTCACAGAAAAGAATACTGGAGCTCTGACACACATTGCCAGCCAGTCCTAATCCCATAATAGTATCAGAAGAGGAATTATATGGCCATTTTTTAGGCCAATGTAATGAGCTTATGATTGAGACATCAGCTCCAGTATCAATTAGACCTGAAAATTCCTTTCCTTCTATTTTAAGATGACAAATTGGTCTATCTTGATAAATTTTCTCAGTCAAATATGCTCCAGTTTTTCCAGTCCTTCCAAACCCATTGGAGTTTGTTGGTTTTTATTTTTTTGAAAGATTTTATTTATTTGACAGAGAGAGAGATCACAAGCAGGCAGAGAGGCAGGCAGAGAGAGAGGGGGAAGCAGGCTCCCGGCTGAGCAGAGAACCCAATGCAATGGGGGACTCAATCCCAAGACCCTGAGATCATGACCTGGGCCAAAGGCAAAGGCTTAACCCACTGAGCCACCCAGGTGTCCTCTTGGTTTGTTTTTAGAGTGACCCTAGAGATAGGGTAAAAGTAGCAACTGGGTAATGCAGTCTCCTTTTTGAAAATGGTATGGAGCCGCAGTAGTTAACATCACTGAAATTTCACCAGTGTAATCTGAATCAATAACTAGAGTGTGAACTAGTACTCCCTTTGAAGTAAGGCCAGATCTCCCCAAAAGTAACCTGGTGGTTCCCTTTGGTAAAGGGCCATAAATACTAGTTGGAATTTTAGCAGGAAGCTTGGCAGGCATTAAGAGATCATCGTTGGGGATGGAAATATCTAATCCAGCACTATCAGGCTCTCAAACAATGACACTGGAGCTGCTCAACAGCTTGATCATTCATTTGTACCTGATCTTGTACCTGGGCCCACGGCCCAACACCCATGAGCTGCTCCATGGAAATAGGGATATTACTAGCTCTGTTATGGGCAGCTGCTGCTTCTGCATGATCTTGCCACCATGTTTTAAATTACAAGAATTCACTTGAAGATAGAACTGTTTTGGCTAACAGGGACCAATCAATCGGAATAAGTTGATTGCCTTCTGTGATGCTTTGAGTGATTCCCATTGTAAATGGAGAATTAACTCCATAGTTTTGTATTGCTTGTTTTAGTTCCTTCAGTAATTTGAAGGGAAATGGCTCATGCTTGGCCTCATAGATACCATTAGGGTTGTTAGGATCATGTCCTGGAGTGACATGTTCTCTAATAATAACCAGGAAATTAAAATGTAAGGCATCTAGGTCTCCTGCTTGCTGTGCTTCAAGGAGGCCTTTTCGAATGGCTGATAGCGTGTATTTTTCATCGTTTTCACTAAATGTGCCTTCTTATAGAATGGCGGAGCCGATGGCCGCAGTGCCATTTGCACCTTTTGTTCTGTTATTGGAGGAGGAGGAGGAGATTCCTCCATTATATATTCCTTTACGGTGGCCTTAATAATTTCTTTCTCCTGGCTGGCATGTTCAGGTTCCTCTTTTTTAGTTTCTCCTGAACATTCATCATCGTTGTCCGAATCAGGGGTTTGTAAAGGCTCCAAAATGGAGCAAATGAGGGTCCAAGTAGACCATATAGTAACTGGAATTGGTTTTCCTTTGGCATGCAAAAGTTTTAACTCGTGACCTACTTTTTCCCATGTTTGTAAATCTAAAGTCCCTAATATAGCAAACCAGGAGCAAGGTTCTTTAATCACTTTTAAAAGCTCCATAAGTTGACCCTCGCTGACTTTTGCTCTTCCCGCCTTTAGGAGCCATCTTAGTAAGTAAACGTAAGGGCGATAATCATTTGTGCTCTGTAGATTACCCATACCCTGCGATAAGTACCCACAACTCAGCCAGCGAGAAAAAGGCACAGCCGTGCAAAAACTCACGTTGGGGCGGCTTCTCCTGTTTTGTTTCCGGTCCTTGTTCGGGTGCCACTTGCCACTTCCTGTCAGCAAACTGGAGAAGAATGGGTGGGGCGCAAATAGGTCAGCTGCAAGACAAAGGGAGCAGGGGACAACTGTAGAAAAGACTGTTGGCCCGAACAACTCCTCAGTCCCGCTTTTATTAGATTAAAAACAGTAATCAACAGAAGAGCTGAAGAAGGCCGAACATTAGTCATATGCCTTGTAGATAAACAAGAAGGAAGGCAAAATATGTCTGGACAAGCAGCATAAAGTTGATAGTTGAGCAAGCACATTCAAAGGACTTACCTAACTAGCCACAGGTGCTCTCAGTGAGGGAGAGGGGGGAGATAATGGAAAAATGAAGCCAGCGGCGTTCCTCCCTGAGCAGGCCAGGCATTCCCAACTGCTCTGCTTCAAGGCCATATATTGTCCTCTCCCCCAGTGGCCTGTTGCCAGTATGTGTTTTTCTTAAGGCTATATCTAAACGTGCTTGGTAACTAGTAAAATTTCCCATGGATTATATTTTAAGTAATACATTGTTCTGAGGGACAGTTGCAATCACATGGGGAGAAAAATGAAAAATCCCCACATAAGTACTCCTTCCTTTTACCCAAGTGTTGACCTCTTTTCCCAAAGAAATGAATAAAAATAAAGTTTTAGTTCTTATTTCCTTTTTTTTTTTTCTTTCATTTATCAGGATAGCACAAAAGCAAGCTGGGGGAAAAGCAAAAATAACAGAAAAGATTCTCCAGCTGGGTAAATAGTTCTCACATCATTTGGGCAGTGGGGGTAACAAGACACATTCAGTGAAATGTTTGAAGGACATAGATCGGTAGTCCCCCTCTCAATGAATTTTTATATGTGTGAAACACCAAGGGCTCATTACTTCAAGTCCCTTCCTTAATGCCCATCACCCGGTTACCCCTTCCCCCCAACACCCCTCTCCCCTCCAGCAACCCTGTTTGTTCCCTAGAGTTCAGTGTCTCTTATGGTTTGCCTTCCTCTCTGTTTTCATCTTATTTTATTTTTCCTTCCCTTCCCCTATGTTCATCTGTTTTGTTTCTTAAACTCCTCATATGAGTGAAATCATGTGGTTATATTGCTCTCTTGTATAACTAGAGAGGGTGCAGAGAAAACAACTGGGATAGAGAGACTCGCTAGGTGCCTGGCAACATATAGGAAAGGAATTTGAGGAGAAATCATCTAAGTCTGCAAGTACAGCCTCAAACTGACCCAGGTGCCTAAAAAGTACCTACGTGCCTGGTAGTTAATTCCCCCACAAATGCCAGGCACTGTGCTGTCTGCACTCAGCATGGAGACTGCTAGGTGGTAGCCACTTTCAGAGGCCATGGCTTTGACTCAGTGTTGGTGAGAGGAAGCAGCCCATGGGCTCCTGCAGCCTGATGGGTTACCTGGGAACAACTGTTCGATTATAAACTCACATAGGCTCAGCAAGCATGCTGAAGGCCTATGTTATTTTATTAAAGGAAGTTGCACTGAACAAGTTCTATGTGACCACTGCTTTAAGGGAACTTACAGAAAAGAGGAAGGTGATGTCATAAATAATAAGTTCCAAAAGACATATGATTTAGGAAAGAACTTGGTTTCTGGCTTCTGCCCTAGATGTAGAAATCTGCCAGGAAATGCTACCACCACAGCATAGGAAAAGGCTGAATAAATCAACAAAAACATAACTTCTTGGACCCATCAGAGACCTGAGGTCACAGACAAACCACTATCCAGAAATCTAGAAGAGAGATGGATCGGCACACTGACTCACCTGTAGCACAGGATGAAGACAGTGCCACCAGACAAGAGGTGGAGATTACTGCTAGAAGTTTTAGCTAATTGCTAAAGACCAGGTATGGGTTGGTGTGAGGGAGGAGAATCTGGAAGCATCAGACACAAAGGGGCTTCTCACCAATCACCAGGCTCTTCTGGGACCACCACAGGGCAGTCATGAAGAAGGTTGGGGGTAGGATCAGAGATCAGGGAAGCCTCCCTCCTCAACCAGATCCACAATTTCATGGTCTGTCTTCCAAGTTACATGGTTCTCATACCACATAACCACATAGGCTTCTTCCAATCCCTGGCAGGAGGTCCCTCCCCCACCATGTTTCTTTATCCCTCTAGAGCTGCTTTCATGCAGTAAAATTCCAAATCCAATGACAAATTTTAAGTTTTTGTTACAGCAGCAGCCTATTTCTGATACCAACTTCTGTGTCCATTACATTATGTGTTCATACTTCTGTAAGTCGGCAATCCGAGCTGAACTCAGCTGAGCAGTTCTGCTAATGGTCTTACCTAGGGCTACTCACACAACTGCAGTCATCTAGAGCCTTGCCTGTGGCCGGATGGTCCAAGATGGCCTCAAGTGCATGCCTGGTGGTTGGTGCCCACCATCAACAAGACCCTCTTCGTGTGGTCTCTCATCCTAGAGGAGAGGTTGGCATAGGCTTCTTCACACTTTGCTCTTGACTCTAACAATAACTTGGGGTGCCTGGGTGGCTCATTCAGTTAAGTGTCCAGCTCCTGATTTTGGCTCAGATCATGACCTCAGAGCTATGAGATCGAGCCCTGGGGTAGGATGTACACTCAGTAAAGAGACTGCATAAAGTGATCTCTTTCTCCCCCTCCTGCCACTTGAGTATGCTCCCTCTCTCACTTGCTCACTCTCTCTTTCTCAAAATAAATAAAATCTTTAAAAAAAGAAAAAAAAACTCTAGCCATAACTAAAATAAGGCAAACCCCAGTGTGTGTTTTTCAAGCCACCATGTTTGATAATGTTCCATTAGCCAAAGAAAGTCACACAATCAAGATCATCTTCAATATGTATAGAAATAAATCTTACCTTTTGGTAGGAGGATCAGCAAAGTCACATTGAAAAGAGATGTACATTGAGGGATAGGAGGAACTGTGACAACCATCTAATACATCATTATTCACATATACACACAGAGAGAGACACACACACATACACATACAAATGCAAATTAAAACACAAGAAACCACTTACACATCCACTAACAGCTAAAATTAAACAGGAGGAGTTAAGATGGTGGAAGAGTAGGGAATCCTAATTTTGTCTCATCCCTGGAATTCAGCTAGAGAATTATCAAATCATTCTGAATACCTGTGCAATCAACCAGAGAGCTGAGACGAGAATTGCTGCAATTCTACAAATACAAAAGTGATCACTGTAAGGTAGGAGGTGCAGAAACGTGAATCTGAGGCAGTATACCAGAGGATACCATGTGGAGGGAGAGCATGCTTAAGGAGGATACTGCAAAGTATTAAAAGTGGCAAAGCACAAAACCAGAATTTATTATTTTATTTATTTATTTTGAGTGTCTTCTCTGGTGGGGGATGTCCCTGTCTGAAAGGTGCTCAGGTGGCGAAGCAGTGGTCCCAAGTGTGACAGCATGGTTTCAGGATCCCCAGGGTCACAGAAAGAATGGGGGTGCTCTAGAGCAGCAGAGTTCCCAGGCACTAGAGCAGGAAAGTTGGCTGCAAACAGTGGTGTTGCCATAAACCGGAAACCCCAGCTCAGTTAGGTGACCATTCTCCAGCCCAGCAAGAGCAGAACCACAGTGAGAACTCCCCATTCCCCCAGGCTACATGGGTGTGAGCCACAGGAGTCCATAAAGTTTGGAAACTCACAACAGGGTCTCTTGCCTGAGATAGAAATGCTCAGTCACAGACTGGGTGAACACATAGTTGGGATGGAAACCAGGGAAACAAGAGAGAGTGACTGACTACTTTTCTGTGAGGATGCATTGAGGGGTGGGGCTGCGACCTTTCGTTTACCATGATGGAGATGGGCACCGCCATTTTCATCCCCCCAATCAGTGCAAAAGCCTTCAGGGAACAAAACAGCACAACATACTCTAATCCAGAGCCACTTACACTGGGCCAGCCCCTGGCAAGGTGGGTGCAATTCCACATAGGCAAAGATCCCTGAGTCACCCCAACAGGCCCCTCCCCAAGAAAACACGCAGGAACAACCAGCTAGAACCAAATTTACTGATCATAGATACAAAACTGCAGCTCTCAGGGAAAGCAGTATATAACATTTATAGTTTTTTCTTCTTATTCTTTATTCTTTCAGTTTCACTTTTTTTCCCTTTTCAGCTAATTTCTTATATTTTATCAATTCTTAAGGCTTTTTCCATTTTTATTTTTTTACGTTTATGTTATATATATTTTTGCATTTTTTTCTTTTCATTGTATTCAATATATTTCTTTCTTTCCAATTTTGGTATCTGGTTTCCTCTAACAAACAAACCAAAATATTCCCAGGATCTATTTTATTCTTGTGTTCTGTTCAACTTCTTTTTTTTTTATGTTGTTAGTCACCATACCGTATATCTTTAGTTTTTAATGTAGTGCTCCATTATTCATTATTTGCCTATAACACCAATGTTCATTACAACACCTGTCCTCCTTAATACCCAGGCTAACCTATCCCCCAACCACCCTCCTGAAATCCTTGGATTTTTGCCCAGAATCCATAGTCTCTCATAGTTCATCTCCCCCTCTGATTCCCCCCCTTCAGTTTTCCCTTCCTTCTTCAAATGTCCTCCATTATTGCTTATGTTCCACATATTTGTGAAGCCATATGATAATTGTCTTTCTCTATTTGACTTATTTCACTTAGAATATCCCCTCCAGCTCCATTCATGTCAATGCAAATGGTGGGTATTCGTCCTTTCTGATAGCTGAGTAAGATACTATTGTATATATGAACCATATCTTTTTTATCCATTCATCTGCTCAGGGGCATCACAGCTCCTTCCACAGATTGGTTATTGTGGACATTGCTGCTATGAACATTTGGGTGCATGCAGCCCCTCAATACACTTCTTTTCACTACATCTGTATCTTTGGGGCAAATACCCAGTAATGCAATTGCTGGGATATAGGGTAGCTCTATTTTTAATTTTTTGAGGAACCTCCACACTGTTCTCCAAAGTGGCTGTATGAACTTGCATTCCCACCAACAATGTAAGAGGGTTCCCCTATCTCTATATCCTCTCCAACACTCGTTATTTCCTGCCTTGTTAATTTTTGCCATTCTAACTGATGTAAGGTGTTATCTCATGTGGTTTTGCATTGAATTTCCCTGATGGCTAATGATGTTGAACATTTTTTCATGTGTCTGTTAGCCATTCATATGTCTTCTTTGGAGAAGTGTCTTTTCATGTCTTCTGCCCATTTTTTGGCTTGATTATTTGGTTTTTGCGTGTTGACTTTAAGAAGTTCTTTATACATATTGGATATCAGCCCTTTGTCTATAGTGTCATTTGCAAATATCTTCTCCCATTCTGTGTGTTGCCTCTACTTTTGTTGACTGTTTCCTTTGCTGTGCAGAAGCTTTTTATCTTGAAGAAGTGCCAAAAGTTCATTTTCCCTTTTTTGCCTTGCCTTTGGAGACATGTCTCAAAAGAAGTTGCTGTGGCTGATGTCAAAGACGTTACTGATTAAAATCTTCTATGATTTTGATGGATTCTTATCTTTCATCCAGTTAGAGTTTATTTTTGTGTATGATGTAAGAGAATGGTCCAACTTCATTCTTCTGTATATAGCTGTCCAATTTTCCCAGCACCATTTATTGAGGGACTTTTTCCCACCAGATATTTTTTCCTGCTGTGTCAAAGATTAATTGACCATAGAGTTAAGGGTGCATATATGGGCCCTCTATCCTGTTCCATTGATCTATGTGTCAGTTTTTGTGCCAATACCATTCTGTCTTGGTGATCACAGCTTTGAAATATGCCATGAAATCAGGCAACATGATGCCCCCTGTTTTTTTTTTTTTTTCTTTTTCATTTCCTTGGTGACTCAGGGTCTTTTCTGTTCCCATACAAATTTTAGGATTGTTTGTTCCAGCACTTTGAAAAATGCCATTGGTATTTTGACTGGGATGGCATTAAAATTATAGATTGCTCTGGCCAGCATAAACATTTTAACAATGTTTATTTTTCCAATCCAAGAGTATGGAATGTTTTTTCATCTTTTTGTGTCTTCTTCAATTTCTTTCAGAAATGTTCTGTAGTTTCTAGAGTAGAGATCCTTAACCTCTTTGGTTAGGTTTATTCCTAGGTAACTTATGGTTTTGGTGCTATTATAAATAGCATTGATTCCCTAATTTCTCATTCTACAGTTACATTGTTAGTGTATAGAAAAGCAACTGATTTCTGTGCATTGATTTTATATTCTGACACATTACTGAATTGTTGTATGAGTTCTAGTAATTTGGGTGGAGTCTTTTGGGTCTTACACATAAAGTATCATGTCATCTGTGAAGAAAAAGAGTTTGACTTCTTGTCAATTTGAATATCTTTTATTTCTTTTTGCTGTCTGACTGCTGATGCTAAGATATTTAGTACTATGTTGAATAATAATGGCGAGAGTGGGCATCCTTGCCTTGTCCCTGATCTTAAGGAAAATTTTCAGCTTTCCCCATTGAGAATGTTACTCACTGTGGGCTTTTCATAGGTGGTTTTTAAAAAATTGGGGAATGTTCCCACTATCCCTATACTCTGAAGAGTTTTTTATTTATTTTCAACATAACAGTATTCATTATTTTTTCACCACACCCAGTGCTCCATGCAATCCGTGCCCTCTATAATACCCACCACCTGGTACCCCGACCTCCCACCCCCCACCCCTTCAAAACGCTCAGATTGTTTTTCAGAGTCCATTGTCTCTCATGGTTCACCTCCCTTCCAATTTCCCCAAACTCCCTTCTCCTCTCTATCTCCCCATGTCCTCCATGCAATTTGTTATGCTCCACAAATAAGTGAAACCATATGATAATTGACTCTCTCTGCTTGACTAATTTAGTTTTAATCAGGAAACAATGATGTATTTTGTCAAATGCTTTTTCTGCATCAATTGAAAGAATCATATGGTTCTTGTCTTTCTTTTATTAATGCGTTCTATCACATTGATTTATTTGTGAATGTTGAACCACACCTGCATCCCTGGAATAAATCCTGCCTGGTAGTGATGAATAATCCTTTTAATGTACTGTTGGATCCTATTGGCTAAGATCTTCCTGAAAATTTTGGCATACATATTCATCAGGACTATAATTCTCCGTAATTCTGTAATTAATATAATGTAATGCAATTCTGTAAATCTGTAATCCTCCTTTTTGATGGTGTCTTTGCCTGGTTTTGGGGATCAAGGTAATGCTGGCCTCATAGAATGAGTTTGGAAGTTTTCTTTCTGTTTCTATTTTTTGAAACAGCTTTAGGAGAATAGGAATTATTTATTCTTTAAATGTTTGGCAGAGGTGAACCATGAGAAACTATGGACTCTGAAAAACAATCTGAGGGGTTTTAAGTGGTGGGGGGTGTGGGAGGTTGGGGGAACCAGGTGGTGGGTATTACAGAGGGCACGGATTGCATGGAGCACTGGGTGTGGTACAAAAACAATGAATACTGTTATGCTGAAAGTAAATTTTAAAAAATTTTAAAAATTTAAAAAAAAAAAATGTTTGGCAGAATTCCCCTGGGAATCCATCTGCCCAGCCCCCAGACTCTTGCTTTTGGGGAAGTTTTTGATCACCACTTCAATTTTGTTACTGGTTATATTCAGGTTGTAAATTTCTTCCTGTTTCAGTCTTGTTAATTTATAAGTTTCCAGGAAGACATCCATTTCTTCCAGGTTGCTTAATTTACTCACATATACTTGCTGGTAATAATTTCTAATAACTGTTTCTATTTCCTTGGTGTTAGTCATGATCTCTCCCCCTTTCATTCTTAATTTTATTAATTTAGGTCCTTTGTCTTTTCTTTTGGATAAATCTGGCCAGAGGTTTATTGATTTTTTTTTTTAATTCTTTCAAAGAACCAGCTTCTAGATTCATTCATCTGCTCTACTCTTTCTCTGGTTTCTGATTCATTGATCTCTGCTCTATTCTTTATTATTTCTCTTCTCCTGCTTGGTTTAGATTTTATTTTCTGTTCTTTCTCCTGTGCCTTTAGGTGTAGGGTTAGCTTGTGCATTCAGTATTTTTCTACCTTTTTTTTTTTAGTATAATAGTAGTCAGTTGCATTTATTTCTTCTTACACATTACTTTTTTTTTATTTTCAGCATAACAGCATCATTATTTTTAACCACACCCAGTGCTCCATGCAATCCGTGCCCTCTATAATACCCACCACCTGGTTCCCCGACCTCCCACCTCCTGCTCCTTCAAAACCCCCATATTGTTTTTCAGAGTCCATAGTCTCTCATGGTTCACCTCCCCTTCCAATTTCCCCCAACTCCCTTCTCCTCTCTAACTCCCCATGTCCTCCATGCTATTTGTTATGCTCCACAAATAAGTGAAACCATATGATAATTGACTCTCTCTGCTTGACTTATTTCACTCAGCATAATCTCTTCCAGTCCCATCCATGTTGCTACAAAAGTTGGGTATTCATCCTTTCTGATGGAGACATAATACTCCATAGTGTATATGGACCACATCTTCCTTATCCATTCATCTGTTGAAGGGCATCTTGGTTCTTTCCACAGTTTGGCGACCATGGCCATTGCTGCTATAAACATTGGGGTACAGATGGCTCTTCTTTTCACTCCACCTGTATCTTTGGGGTAAATACCCCGGAGTGCAATGGCAGGGTCATAGGGAAGTTCTATTTTTAATTTCTTGAGGAATCTCCACACTGTTCTCCAAAGAGGCTGCACCAACTTGCATTCCCACCAACAGTGTAAGTGGGTTCCCCTGTCTCCACATCCCCTCCAACACATGTTGTTTCCGGTCTTGCTAATTTTGGCCATTCTAACTTTTTTTGAGTGAGGCTTGGATGGCTATTTATTTCCCCCTTAGGATCACCTTTGCCATATCCTATAGGGTTTGGACCAAAGTGTTTTCATTCTCATTGGTTTTGATGAATTTTTTAAGTTCTCTAATTTCCTGGTTGACCCAAACGTTCTTTAGTAGGATGGTCTTTAGCTTCCAAGTGTTTGAATTCTTTCCGTATTTTTTTCTTGTGATTGAGTTCCATTTTTAAAGCACGATGGTCTGAAAATAAGCAGGAAATAATCTCAGTCTTTTGGTATTGGTTGAGACCTGATGTGTGATCCAGTATGTGGTCTATTCTGGAGAAATTTCCATGTACACTCACAGAATGAGTATTCTGTGGAATGTTCTGTATATATCTACAAAGTCCTTCTGGTCCAGTGTGTCATTCAAAGGTCTTGTTTCTTTGTTGATTTTCTGCTTGGATGATCTGTCTATTGCTGAGAGTAGAGTGTTGAGGTCTTCTACTATTAATGTATTATTATCAATATGTCTCTACTTTGGTTAATAGTTAGCTTATGTAGTTGGCTGCTTCCATGTTGGGGGCATGGATATTTAAAATCTTTAGCTTTTCTTGTTGGATAGACCCTTTAAGATAGACCCTTTAAGTGTTCCTCTGTATCTCTTGCTACAGTCTTTAGCTTAAAATCTAATTTGTCTTTATGATAATTGCTACCTCAGCTTTCTTTTGAGGACTGTTAGCATGAAATATGGCTCTCCATCCCATCACTTTCAGTTTGGATGTATCTTTAGGTTCAAAATTAGTCTCTTAGAGACAGCATATGGATCTGATCATATGTATCTGATATGCAACCCTGTGCCATTCATGGGAGCATTTAGGCCATTCACATTGAGAGTGACTATTGAAAGATATGATTTAGTGCCATCTTGTTGTCTGTGAAGTCCCTGTTTCTATAGACTGTCTCATAAATTTCTGGTCTGTATTATTCTTGGGGTCTTCCCTCTTTCATAGACCCCCCTCTTAATATTTCTTGGAAAGCCAGCTTGGTGGTCACATATTCTTTCAGGCTCTGCCAGTCTTGGAAGTTCCTTGTCTCTCCATCCATTCTGAATGACAGCCTTACTTGATTAAGTATCCTTGGCTGCATGTTCTTCTCATTTAGTACCCTGAATATGTTTTGCCATCCCTTTCTGGCTTTCCAGGTCTCTGTGGACAGATCTGATGTTATTCTGATGTTCCTCCCTCTGTATGTAAGAAATCTCTTTCCCCTAGTTGCTTTCAGGATTGGTAATTTTTTTTGTTTTGTTTTTTGTCGGTTTTGGTTTTCTTTTATGTTTTTTCTTTTGGATCTCAGATTTGCAAGTTGTACTATTATATGACATGGGGATGATCTGTTCACACAAAATAGTGAAGCTGCAAATTTCAGAGATAAAGAGAAAATCCTGAAAGGAGCTCAGACAAGAGGCATTTAACCTACAAGGGTAGAAACCTAAGGCTGAAACAGATCTGTCCACAGAGATTTAGCAGGCCAGAAGAGACTGGAATGATATATTCAGGGTGCTAAATGAGAAAAAATATGCAGCCAAGAATACCTTATCCAGCTAGGATGTCATTCAAAATAGGAGAGATAAAAAGCTTCCAGGACAAACATAAACCAAAAGAATTTTTGATAACTAAACCAGCCCAAAGGATACTTTGAGTGAATAGATAGCCCAAAAATAACAAAGACCAGAAAGTAACAAAGACAATATACAGAATATACAATATACAGAAACAGGGACTTTACAATGGCATTAAATTCATATCTTTCAATAGTTACTCTGAATGTAAATGAGCTAAAAGCCCCAATCAAAAGACACAGGCTATCAGATTGGATGTTTTTAAAAATGCCATCTGCAAGATACTCACTTTAGACTCAAAACACCTCCTGATTGAAAATGAGGGGGTGGAGAACCATTAATCATGCTAATGGACATCAAATGAAAGCTGAGATAGCAATCCTTATATCAGAAAACTAGATTTTAAACTAAAGACTGTAATAAGAGATGAACAAGGATACTATATCATAATTAAAGGGTCTATTCAACAAGAAGAGCTAACAATTATAAATATTTATACCCCTAACTTGGGTGCAGCCAATTATATAAACCAATTAATAAGAAAATTAAATAAATACATTGGTAACAATACAAGGATAATCAGGGATATTAACACCCCACTCACAGCAGTGGACAGTTCTGCTAAACAAAATACCAAAAAGGGCTTTGAACAATGTACTGGACCAAATGGACTTCACAGATATATTCAGAAGGCTTCATCCTAAAGCAGAATACACATTCTTCTTGAGTGCACATGGTATATTCTCTGGAGTAGATCATGTACCGGGTCACAAATCACCTCTCAACCAGCACCAAAGGACTGGGATTACTCCTTATATATTCTCAGACAACAGTGCTTTAAAAGTTGAACTCAATCACAAGAAGAAATTTGGTAGGAACACAAATACATGGAGGTTAAAGAGCCTCTTACTAAAGAATGAATGGGTCAACCAGGAAATTAAAGAAGAACTTTTAAAATTTATGAAAATGAAAACACAACTGTTCAGAACCTTTAGGATGCAGCAAAGGTGATTCTAAAAGGGAAATATATAGTAATACAGACCTTTCTCAACAAACAAGAAAAGTCTCAAATACATTAAACTTTCACCTAAAGGAGCTGGAGAAAGAACAGCCAAAAACCAAATACAATAAAAAACATAAATACAGCATGAGAAGAGGAATAATAAAGATTAGAGCAGAAATCAATGAAATAGAAATCAAAAGAACAGTAGAACAGATGAACAGAATAACAGAACTAGGAGCTGGTTCTTTAAAGATTTAGTAAGATTGATATACCCCTGGCCAGACTTATCAAAAAGAAAAGAGAGAGGACTCAAATAAATAAAATCATGAATGAAAGAGTTGAGATCACAACCAACACCAAAGAAATATAAACAATTATAATGAACCATGAGAGACTGTGGACTCCAAGAAACAAACTGAGGATTTTAGAGGGGATGGGGGCGGCGGGACGGATGAGCCTGGTGGTAGGTATTAAGGAGAGTACATATTTCATGGAGCAATGGGTATTATATGTAAACAATGAATCTCAGGACACTATATCAAAAACTAATGATGTATGGTGACTAACATAACACAGTAAAGGAAGGAAGGAAGGAACGAACGAACGAACGAGGGAGAACATATTATGAGCAACTATTTGCCAACAAATAAGGCAATCTGGAAAAAAATGGATACATTCCTAGGAACATAAAAACTACTAAAACTGAAACAGGAAGAAATAGAAAACCCAAACAGAGCCATACCCAGCCAAGAAATTGACGTAGTAATCAAAATACTCCCCCAAAACTAGAGTCCAGGATCAGATGGCTTCCTTCTGCCAAACATTTAAAGAATACTTATTCTTCTTTTTTTAATTTTTTTATTAATTTATTTTCAGAAAAACAGTATTCATTATTTTTTCACCACACCCAGTGCTCCATGCAATCTGTGCCCTCTATAATACCCACCACCTGGTACCCCAACCTCCCACACCCCCGCCACTTCAAACCCCTCAGATTGTTTTTCAGAGTCCATAGTCTCTCATGATTCACCTCCCCTTCCAATTTACTCCAACTCCCTTCTCCTCTCTAACACCCCTTGTTCTCCATGATATTTGTTATGCTCCAAAAATAAGTGAAACCATATGATAATTGACTCTCTCTGCTTGACTTATTTCACTCAGCATAATCTCTTCCAGTCCGTCCATGTTGCTACAAAAGTTGGGTATTCATGCTTTCTGATGGAGGCATAATACTCCATAGTGTATATGGACCACATCTTCCTTATCCATTCATCAAAATCAAAAGCTTCTACACAGCAAAGGAAACAGTCAAGAAAACAAAGAGGCAACCCACGGAATGGGAGAAGATATTTGCAAATGACAGTACAGACAAAAGGTTGATATCCAGGATCTATAATGAACTCCTCAAACTCAACACACATGAAACAGGCAAACATATCAAACAATGGGCAGAAGATATGAACAGACACTTCTCCAATCAAGACATGCAAATGGCTAGCAGACACATGAAAAAATGTTCATCTTCACTAGCCCTCAGGGAGATTCAAATTAAAACCACATTGAGATATCACCTTACACCAGTTAGAATGGCCAAAATTAACAAAACAGGAAACAACATGTGTTGGAGAGGATGTGGAGAAAGGGGAACCCTCTTACACTGTTGTTGGGAATGCAAGTTGGTGCAGCCTCTTTGGAGAACAGTGTGGAGATTCCTCAAGAAATTAAAAATAGAACTTCCCTATGACCCTGCGA
>NC_081558.1:10201635-10253705 GCF_022355385.1 Mustela nigripes | reverse complement strand
TGGAGAGGATGTGGAGAAAGGGGAACCCTCTTACACTGTTGTTGGGAATGCAAGTTGGTGCAGCCTCTTTGGAGAACAGTGTGGAGATTCCTCAAGAAATTAAAAATAGAACTTCCCTATGACCCTGCAATTGCACTTCTGTGTATTTACCCCAAAGATACAGATGGAGTGAAAAGAACGGCCATCTGTACCCCAATGTTTATAGCAGCAATGGCCATGGTCGCCAAACTATGGAAAGAACCAAGATGCCCTCAATACCTATTCTTCTGAAGCTGTTTCAAAAAACAGAAATGGAAGGAAAACTTCCAAACTCTTTCTATGAGACCAGCATTACCTTGACCCCAAAACCTGAGCAAAGAATCCACCAAAGAGGAGAATTATAGACCAATACCCCTGATGAACATGGATACCAAAATATTCACGAAGATCCTAGCCAATAGGATCTAACAATACATTAAAAGGATTATTTACCATGACCAAGTGGACCACCTTGCACTGCGAGGGTGGTTCTCCATTCCCATATCAATCAATGTGATATACCACACAAATAAAAGAAAGGACAAGAACCATATGATACTCTCAATATATACAGAAAAGGCATTTGAAAAATACGTATCCTTTCTTTTTTTTTTTTTTTAAGATTTTATTTATTTATTTGACAGAGAGAGATCACAGGTAGGTAGAGAGGCTGGCAGAGAGAGAGAGAGGGAAGCAGGCTCCCTGCTGAGCAGAGAGCCCGATGTGGGACTCGATCCCAGGACCCTGAGATCATGACCTGAGCTGAAGGCAGCAGCTTAACCCACTGAGCCACCCAGGCACCCGATACGTATCCTTTCTTGATTAAAACTCTCTACAGTGTAGAAATAGAGGGAACATACCTCAATATCATAAAACCCAATACAAAAAAATGCACAGTGAATATCCTCAATGAAGAAAAACTGAGAGATTTTTCCCCTAAGGTCAGAAACATGACAGGGATATCCACTCTCACCACTGTTGTTCAATATAGTACTGGAAGTCCTAGCCTCAGCAATCCAACAACAAAAAGAATTAAAAGGCATCCAAATCAGAAAAGAAAAAATCAAATTCTCACTCTTCACATACGACAAGATACTCTATGTGGAAAACCCAAAGACTCCACACCAAAATTACTATAAAGGCATTCAGCAAAGTGGCAGGATATAAAATTAAAGCACAGAAGTCTGTCACACTTCATTAGACTAACAATGATACAGAAGAAAAAGAAATTAAGGAATCAATCCCATTTAAAATTGCACCAAAAACCGTAAGATACCCAGGAATAAAAGTAACCAAAGATGCAAAGGGTCTGTACTCTGAAAACACAGAACACTTATGAAAGAAATTGAGGAAGACACAAAGAAAGGGAAAAACATTCCATGCTCACGGATTGGAAGAAAATGTTAAAATGTCCACACTACCCAAAGAAATCTACACATTCAATGTAACCCCTATCAAAATACTATCAACATTTTTCACAGAGCTGGGACAAACAATCCTAAAATTTGTATGGGATCAGAAAAGACTCCAAATAGCCAAAGAAATTTTGAAAAAGAAAACCAAAAAAATAATGAATACTGTTATGCTGAAAATAAATTAATTTTAAAAAAAAAGAAAAGAAAAGAAAAGAAAACCAAAGCTGGAGGCATCACAATTTTGGAAGTCAAGCTGTATCACAAAGCTGTGGTCATCAAGACAGCATGGTACTGTCAAGAAAATAGACACATAGATCCATCGAACAGAATAGAGAACCCACAGATGGACCCTAAACTCTATGGTCAACTAATCTTTGACAAAGCAGGAAAGAATATCCAACAGGAAAAAAAGACAGTCTCCTCAACAAATGATGTTGGGAAAATTGGACAGCCACATGCAGAAGAATGAAACTGTATCATTTTCTTACACCATGCACAAAAATAAACTCAAAGTGGATGAAAGATATAAATATGAGACAGGAACCCATCAAAATTCTAGAGAACACAGGTAATAACCTCTTCGACATCAGCCCCAGCAACATCTTGCTAGACACATCTTCAAAGGCAAGGGAAACAAAAATAAAAATGAACTATTGGGACTTCATCAAAATAAAAGGCTTTGCCCGAAAGAAACAGTCAACAAAACCAAAAGACAACTGACAGAATGGGAGAAGATATTTGCAAACATCTTATCAGATAAAGGGCTAGTACCCAAAATCCATAAAGAATTACCAAACTTAACACCCAAAGAACAAACAATCGAGTCAAGAAATGGACAGAAGACATGGACAGACGTTTCTCTAAAGAAGACATCAAATGGCCAACAGACACATGAAAAAATGCTCCACATCACTTGGCATTAGGGAGATACAAATCAAAACCACAATGAGATACCACCTCCCACCAGTCAGAATGGCAAAAATTAAGAAGTCAGGGAACAGATGTTGGCAAGGTTGAAGACAAAGGTGGGAATGCAAGTGTAGACTGCTGGTGGGAATGCAAGCTAGTATAGCCACTCTGGAAAACAGTATGGAGGTTCCCCCAAAATTAAAAATAGAGCTACCCTATGACCCAGAAATTGCACTACTAGGTATTTACCCTAAGGATACAGAGACCCAAAGGGGCACCTGCACCCCAATGTTTAAAGCACCAATGTCCACAAAAGCCAAAAAATGGAAAGGGCCCTTATATTCACAGAAGAATGGATAAAGAAGATGGTGTGTGTGGGTGGGTGTGGATGGGTGGGTGTGTGTGTAACAGAATATTACCCAGCCATCAAAAATGAAATCTTGCCATTTGCAATGAGGTAGATAGAGGGTATTATGCTAAGGGAAATAAGTCAATCAGAGAAAGATAATTATATAATTTCACTCATATGTGGAATTTAGAAACAAAACAGGATCATAAGGGAAGGGAGACAAAAATAAAACAAGACAAAATCAGAGAGGGAGACAAACCATAAGAGATTTGTATCTATAGGAAACAAACTGGGGATTGCTGGAGGGGAGAGAAAAGGTGGGGGGTGGGGTAACTGGGTGATGGGCATTACGGAGGGCACTTGATTTTGAGAGAGAAAGCACAAGCAGGGGGAGGGAGGGGCAGAGAAAGAAGGAGCAGCAGACTCCCCACTGAGCAGGGAGCCTGACATGGGCATGATTCCAGGACCCAAAGATATCACCTGAGCCAGAGGCAGATGCTTGACCAACTGAGCCACCCCAGCACCCCTAGAATTTTAAAACACAAAAACAGGGGCTTCTGGGTGGCTGTTAGTTAAATATCTGACTCCTGACTTCAGCTCAGGGCATGATCTCAGGGTTTTGAGAGCAAGCCCAGCATCAGGCTCCACACTGGGTAAGAAGTGTGCTTAAGACTCTCTCTCTCTTTCTCCTTTTGTCCCTCCCTCTTCCTCTCTCCCTCTCTCTAAAAGAAAAAAATAAAGAAAGAAAAAAGAAAAACCAGCAACACAAATAAACAGACTGTAAGAACAGGTATAAAGGAAGAAAAGTCCTCCAGGGTAAGGCACTGTGCACAGCCTCTGGATTTTGGAGCCAGACTCCATCACTTACCACCTGTATGACCTTAGTTAATTCACCTTGAGCTTGTCCTCAGTTTCCCCATCTATAAACTGGGGATAATAATAGTATCTACCTCAAAGTATCATTGTTAATATCTACTATCTGTTAACAATAAGCTCCAAACAATGACTTGCTGTTATGAAAATGAATGATTGAATATTCATCACTAGGAAGAAAGATGGTCAGTAGAAGAATAAAAGGAACAATTTGCTGGAAACATTAAATATCAAAAATCTCATTTAATTTGCTTCAAAATATATAAATTTAAAAACTGACAGAATTACAAGATTCACTAATCATGGTGGGAGAGCTTAACATAGCTGTCTCAGTTCACAGGTCAAAGACGGATCTGGACTGAATGTTGTGTCCCCCCATTCATATTCTGAAGCTTAATTCCCACTCTGTGATGGTATTAGGAGGTGGCATTTCAGGAGGTGATTAGGTTATAAGGGTGGAACCCTCGTGAATGGGATTAGCACCCGTCTGCAAGACACCCCACAGAGCTCCTCTGCTCTCTCTGCCATGTGAAGACCGGGCAAGAACATGGCAGTCTATGAACCATGAAGCAGGCCTCACAAGAAAGCAAATCTGTCGGCATCTTGATCTTGGATTCCAGGCTCCAGAACTATGAGAAAAAAGCTCTGTTATTTATAAGTCACCCCATCAATGGTATTTTTGTTATGCAGCCCACACAGACTAAGATATTGACCAGTATGTATAACTGTGTAGAAGATTTTGAAACACAAATAGTGTGCTCAGGCTAGTGGATGTAGAATACAATACGTTGATTTCCATCACCCATGAAGCATATACGAAACTAACCCTATACTAAGTGCATCAATGAGATACTTCATTAAGCCATAATAAACCCATCCCTACCCTCCCCAACCCATCCCCAAAATAGCAATGTCATGTGCCAGTAAGAAGTACATTTTTTTTCACATCACAAGATGTCCAGAAAAATGGGCCAGGACAGTCACACAGACACCAACTAGGGAAACAGGTTGGTATGACTTCTGGCCACACTCTCTTTAGCCTGCAGCTTTTACCCTCATGGTCATGGGATGGCTCCTCTAGTGCCAGACATCATGTCTGTTTGTACAAAGGGCAAGACATGGAAGGATCTAGATAAATATTCCTTTACAACATCCTTCCCAGGTATCACACGCAATAATTTCCTATACTTAGAAAGGCCAGGACTGCAGGGCAGGTGGCGGTTGGGTGGGGGAGGGCGGGCAAGGGGGGGGGGGCTCCTCTAGCTGCAAGGACCAAGAGATAGAGGTTTTTTAACAGTGCACATTACCAATCTAAACAAAAAAATGTAAGTCCTTTTGTAAGGAGGAAGGGGCAATTCTGACAGGCAACTAAACAGATACCTAACATTCAATAACATAAACACCACATTCTCCGCTCACAATGAAATTAAATTAGAAACCAACAAAAATTTGTAAAATAAAAAAAAAAAAAAAACACCCATATACATGCAGGAACTTTCCAGAAGGATAGAAATGTTCTGTATCTTAAATGGCATATTGGTTACATATACATATGTATGCACTTGTCAGAGTCCTCCAACTATACACTTAAGATCTATGAATTTCACTATAAGTAATTATACCTCTATAAAAATATACTCATGTCCTGCTGTTTTAAAATCTAATTATAAATAATTCACAGGCCAAAGAATAAGTGATAATAGAAACCAAGACAATATTCGTATTTCAACCAAAATGAAAATATGTATCAAAACATGTGATGCAGCTAAAACAAGTACTACAAGAGATGATTATAGCCTGGAACACGTATATTTTTCAAACCTGGAAGTCACTCAGCAAGTAGCCCCCTCTACGGCTAGGACACTGATAAAGGCAGGCCGCCATTCCTAATGTTCTCTCTCCCGGCATGAACTCTTTTATGCACAGTAAGTGAAGAGCTGTGCCTGAAGGCTTTCTCACACTGATTGCATTCATAGGGTTTCCCCGCAGTATGAGTTCTCACGTGCACAATAAGGTGTGAAGACTGACCAAAGGCTCGCCCACATTCCTGACAGGCATAGGGCTTCTTGCCAGTGTGTGTCCTTGCATGCTTCCTGAGGGATGAAGGTTCACTGAAGGCTCGCCCACATTCCTGACACACATAGGGCTTCTCTCCCGTGTGAGTTCGCATGTGACTCTTGAGCGTTGAGAGGCGACTCAAGACCTGCCCACAAGTAGCGCACTCGTACAGTTTCTCCCCAGTGTGTATCCTTTTGTGGACGTTCAGATGAGTGCTCGTCCGGAAGGGCTTCCCACACTGGTTACACGCATACGGTTTCTCCCTGGTGTGAGTGCGCAGGTGTGTCTTCAGCGACGAGTGCTCCCTGAAGGCTTTCCCGCACTGACTGCACCCAAAGGGCTTCTCTCCTGTGTGAGTCCTCACGTGGCTCCTCAGGGAGGATGGCTGATTAAACGCTTTCCCACAGTCCTTACATTCGTAGGGCTTCTCGCCCGTGTGGTTTCGCTGGTGCAGGATTAGGTTAAAGTTCCTAGTGAAGGTTTTCCCACACTGAGCACATTCGAAAGGCTTCTCTCCAGTGTGAGTCCTCAGGTGGCGCCGCAGATTTGAGGAGTACTTGAAGGCTTGCCGACACTCCTGACATTCAAAGCACTTCTCCGCGGTATGAGTCTTCTCATGCCTGATCAGGTCGGAGCTGTATCTGAAGGATTTCTCACATTTGCTACACACGTAGGTTTTGTCCCCACGACGGATTTTGTCTGGCACGATCAGGTGAGCGGGCTGGAAGAAGGATTTTCCACCCTCGTGGCATTCACAGGGGTCACCTCCAGCGTGAATTCTCTGGTACTGAAAAAGCGGTCTGATGCCGTGAAAGGGTTCCCCAAGTTCACTGTAATTATAGAGTTTGTCTCCAGTCTGAGGTTGCTCCTGTCAATTGAGGAAAATAGGAAGACCAAAGGCTCTATTACATTCATAGGAAAAAGGCATTTCTGGTGCTGAAGCTTCTACCACTTTAGTGTGTCTGCACCATTTCTCCCGAGCCCCTTCAAGTGGATGCTCTGCCACAAAGAGCTGTCATTTTCATTATATTCAGGAGGCCTCTTAGATGCAGTTTGGCCGAGTTAGAGGCAAATTAAGTTTTAAACACTTGATGTCTATTCACATTTATAAACATGGCTGCTATGGGAACTCTGGGAAACACATGCCTTGTTCAACATGGAGGGTTTTCCCCAACTCATGACATTTATAGACTCTCTCCCAAGAACCTGCTTTCCCCTGCTTGAACACCACTTGCCTTGAATCTCTCTCTCTCTCTCCTCTCTCTCAATCTCCCTCTCTGGCCTCTTGTGCTGCTTTTCTAACTGACAGCAACCCCAAACTTGTCCTACGACAGAGGACTAAGAAAAACCCTTGGGTACCTTACCCTTTTCATGCGAGTGGATGGAATCTCTGCAAAATTATCTGGGTGAGAAACTGAATCTTGGGGTTGATGCTGAGGCTCTGGAATGAATAAGGATAGAAAAATTAAGTACACAGGGAAGGAAACTGTGGGACCAAGGCAACCAAAAGAGAAAGCAGAGAACATGTGGATTTTCTTTTTTAAATACTGATTCTAGAGGCGCCTGGGTAGCTCAGTCAGTTAAGTGTCTGACTGTTGATTTTGGCTCAGGTCATGATCTCAGGGTCGTGAGATCAAGACTCACATCAGGCTCCTCGCTCAGTGGGGAGTCTGCTTGAGCTTCTCTCTCTTCCTCTCCCTCTGCGCCTCCTTCCACTCATGTGCACACTCCCTCTCTCACAAATAAATCATCTCTTTTTTAAAAAAATAAATACTGATTCTAAGTATGGGAGAAAATTGTGAAGAGGAGGAATGTATCAAAGAGTAAAGGAAATTTTAAGGTATTTGACTATGTAAGGAGTCACATAACCATAGAAACAAGGAATGGAGATGGTAGATAAGTTACTAAGAAAGAGTTCTAGGAAGATTGAGACTGAAATGGAGAGAAAGTATTAGCAAGAACACACAGGTGGAGAGGCACTGGATAAAGCATACACATGCTATATACATATAAAACACACACATGATAAACTATACACATGGACATGATAAATATGAAGAGCAGGCAGGACAGATCGTTCTACAAAACCAGAGTAGAGCATTATGGATAAAAAGGAAGGAGGCAGAATCTAGTAAAGCGGCTCTGTCAAGGGCCATGGAAGTATTTCCCTTACTGACCATTTCCAAACTCTGATCATCTCATGATCAGAGCTGATGCTCCCTGATCTGCCCGCTGCTCACCTGGATGGGTTCCTGGGAAGGTTCTTCTCTCAGGGGCCCACAGGTCTTCTCCTGGCTCCGAAAGGGAAAGCGTACTGGGTTTGCCTAGCTGATCTCCTGCTCCTGTGGAAAGATGCAGACCGGGCCTGCCGTTAACCGGCGTTGATATTCTGAAGTCTCTAGGGGCACTGGAGACGTGAAGAGCAAAATGAGCCCGCCTACATTCTCACGGGCATGGCAGAGCTCTTCCACTAAGGAACCAAACAAAGTACAAGCCCCCTCACTGGGTCCCAAAGAACAATGGGATTCTCTAGTCCCCAAAACCCAGGGCCTCACTCAAGAGAGAAACTTGAAAGGCCTAGAAACTTTTAACCATGGAGAAACAGATAGCAGCAGAGAGACCTTCACTCCCACAGGAAACCCCTGAACAGTAAGCACCATGACAGCAGGATTTGTCTGTTTTTTCACCTCTTGATTTCCCAAACCAGCACATCTCTGGGGATGCATAGGTGTCGCAGGAGTGTGTAGATGAAGCAACGAGCCGGCCCTTACCCACAGAGGCCAAGTTCCTGTAGTTCTCCAGCATCACATCTCTGTACAGGCTTCTCTGGGCAGAGTCTAGAAACATCCACTCCTCTGGGGTGAACAACACAGCCACATCAGCAAAGGTGACGGGTTCCTGAAACACACACCCATCCCAGCTCAGCCACGGGCCACCTCACCAGAACCAGGAGTTCTGAGGTCTCAGAATCTGCTCTTTGGCTCAGACCCCAGAACCAGAACTCTCCTCCTTCTACTTGTTCCTCCCTGAGGGACAGCGTCCAGACATGTGGCATCAAAGGACTGAGCCACTGGCAACTAGCCAGGAAACCATGGCAGTTTTATTCCCTTCCAGCTCCAGTGTCCAGCAGACCTGAGCATGTTGCAGGCAAGAGAGAAGTATTTGGTAAATGACAACTGTTTGCCCCGAGAGACCGTGAAAACTAAGAGGCAAGGACAGCAGACATCCTTGCTGTTTTCCCTCCTGATGCTCAGCAGAATGAGGTATCCACAGCTAGGGAAGGTCTGAATGAAGCTGTGAGACCACTGCCTGGGTTGTCCCACACACGCCCCCCCCACACACACCCGTTACAGGTCCAGTGCCTAGAGGCCTGGAGACCAGACCTGTGGAGTGAAGAAGTTCCAGGCCAAGGGAAGAGGATAAAGGCCCAAGCAAGAAAGAAGAGCAACAGGGATTTCTTACTTACCTGCAGACAGGTGATCAGTACCGCTGGCGCCCCGGCTTCCTCCTCTGTGCTCTCCTTTTGGAGCCAGGCGGGGTCCTGGGCAAGCAGAGCTACATCTCGGAGAGGAGGGAAGCCAGGAGGCCCCGTGAGCACAACCACAGGTCCGAAGGCTACCTACCCCGGCTGTGAGTGACCACATGTGCACACACATATGCACACACTCACATATAAGAGACGCACACGTGCACTTACATGCACTCATGTTTATGCATACACGTGCATGCCATCATATAAACATGCAGACACATGTACACACAAAACATACATACACATGCACATACACTTACAGAGAAGAACAGGCACACACACACACACACACACACAGTTTTTCCATTCCAAATTTCTGGAGTCACAGTCTCAATTTACCAACAGACTCTGGAGTTTCTGGGGCATCCCCCAATGCCCCTTGATTCGGGCACCCCCCAACGCCCCTTGATTCAGCCCTGGGTCAGCATTCTTCCCTAGCTGCTTGGCGCCTTCCTCTGCACCACTATGCGGGGCCAGTAGAGCCCCAGGACTTAACCATAAATAGGGGACAGAGAAGCTGCCAGCACCCCAAGTCTGCCTGTGGGAAGGCAGCCTCTCCCCTTCCTGCCTTCAAACCAACCACACCCCTCCATCCCCACAGGGCCTCCTGGCTCGGCCTATTACAGACAAGCAAGTGACCCCCCACGCCATCCGTTGTCTCCCTGCACCCTCACCTCACCCTGTGACGGGACACTCCCCCTTAGAAATCAATCCTGACTTAAAAAATAATGTATATCATACAAATAAATGTAATAAATTACAGAGGATTAAAAAAAGAAAACCTGAACCATGTCCAATCTCTGACCCATGTATTCCCCTCCTGGGCTATAACAAAGTAGGCACACTGAGAGGCTTAAAGCCACAGATACATATTCTCTCTTGGTTCTGGAGGCCAGAAGTCCAAGACCAAGGTGTCAGCCAAGCGCCACTCAGAGGCTCTGCGTAGAATCCCTCCTTGCCTCTTCCTGGCTTCTGGCGGTGGCTGTCCAAAATCCTGGGGGCTCCCTGGCCTGCAGCCGCATCCCTCCAACCTCTGCATCTGTCGTCACATGGCTGTCCTCTCCCGTGTGTCCCTGTCTCCCCCTGGCAGGTTTCTCCCTCTATCTTTTTTTTTCTTTTTTAAGATTCTATTTATTTATTTATTTATTTGAAAGAGAGAGCGCAGGGAGGAGGGGCAGAGGGAGAGGGAGAAGCAGGCTCCCCGCTGACCAGGAAGCCTGAGACTGTACTTGATCCCAGGACCCTCGGATCACAACCTAAGCCGAAGGCGGATGCATGTTTCTCTTCTTAAAAGGACACCAGTTAGGGCGCCTGGGTGGCTCAGTGGGTTAAAGCCTCTGCCTTCGGCTCAGGTCATGATCCCAGGGTCCTGGGATCGAGCCCCGCATCAGGATCTCTGCTTAGTGAGGAGCCTGCTTCCTCCTCTCTCTCTCTGCCTGCCTCTCTGCCTACTTGTGATCTCTGTCAAGTAAATAAATAAGAATCTTTAAAAAAAAAAAAAAAAAGGCCACCAGTCACATTGGCTGAGAGGCCCCCAGCCCAACCTCACCGTAACTCAATAGCAGCTGCAGACACATTTCCAAGTGTGGTCCCAGTCACAGGGTACAGGCACCAGTGGCTAATTAGGACTTCAAGATACCCTTCTGGGAGGCCACAATTTAAGCCAAAAAACTCTGCTTTTCCCTCTACGTACTTACTGTTTTTGTTCCCCACTGTGGGCAACCAAGTCACCATCCATTTCCTCACCTCGCACTCACTCACAATCACCACCACTCCAACGACAGGCACCTCACTGAGACCACCAGTGACCCCACCCCATCCCTGGTGGGTATTCAGTCAATGTGTGTGGTGATCTAGTCCCTCCACCCTGAAGTGACTACCCCTCGAGCTTCCTCAGACTCCTCCATCCCTCAGCCTCTGCCTGGGCAGGCTCACCCACTCTGGGCATCAGTTCCCACCCAGCCTGACTGGGCCCAAACCCCTGGCTGACTCTCTCCCCTGAACTCCAGACACACCTACACACCATCAGCCCATGTCCCCACTCATCTGGCTGAGGAATTCCCCTTACACCCACAGTGAGATGGGGGGGAAGGGCTGCTGCCATCACAGAGGACTGCTACCAGGCCTTGAACCTGCCCTGCTGGGTTTCGAGATTGCTTGGGACCCATAACCCCTTTTTTCTCTCCCTTTGGGAGAGGAAGCATGTACCTTGTGTGTGTCCTACCTATGTCTTTTGGAAACAGAGGACTTTTTTTCTCATTTCACAGGTTCACAGGTAAAGAGGAATTTTGCACATGGTAGAGCCCACACCCCAAGTTTTCTCACGCCTGATTTAGATCATTCATATGGACTTGGGGACTTCTTGAGTTCATGAGATTTGGGACTTAGAGTTGATGCTGGAATGGGTAATAACTCTGGGGTTGTCAAGATTGTCTGACTGTATTTTGTATATGGGGAGGACGTGAATTTGAGGGGAGAGGGACCAGGGGGCAGACCATTATTGGCTGAATTGTGTCCCTCCAAAATTATAAAGTTGTAACCCCCCACTACCTCAAAATGTGAACTTATTTGGAAACAGGGTCTTTGCAGATGTGATTGGCTAAGAGGAAGTCACAGTGGAGAGGAGTGGGCCCCAAACCCAATATGACTGGTGTCGTAAGAAGAGGACAAAAGAAAGAAGCAGGGACACTTGATGTGATGTGATGACACAGGCAAAGACCACAGTGATGTAGCTACAAGCCGAGAACACCAGGAATTGCCAGGAAGGAGCCTCCCCACAAGCTTCAAAGGAAGCACAGCCCTGCCAACACCCTGACTGGAAACTTGTGGCCTCCAGAAATGTGAGATATGAATTTCTGTTGTCTCATGCCCCCCACCACCAAAAATGTGCTCAACACCTTATTCTCAAAGGCTGTTCTCCTTCCAGCATCCCTGATCTTAGGAAGAACATCCCTGCCTCAGATGGGAAATCTCATCCCTGACACTCCAAAGACCCCAACAACTAATCAAAAACAAAAACAAAACAGGGCGCCTGGGTGGCTCAGTGGGTTACGCCGCTGCCTTCGGCTCAGGTCATGATCTCAGGGTCCTGGGATCGAGTCCCATATCGGGCTCTCTGCTCAGCGGGGAGCCTGCTTCCCCCTCTCTCTCTCTCTCTCTCTGCCTGCCTCTCTACTTACTTGTGATCTCTCTCTCTCTGTCAAATAAATAAATAATCTTAAAAAAAAAAAACGAAAAAAAAAAAACAAAAAACAAAACAAAACAAAAACACCTCAGTGATGGTATCTGGACAGGGAGCACTCATCTCCCCCCACCCCCACCCACCCCACTCCCTTTCCTCCTGCCCCTATCCCCACCATGGCTGATGCCACATCAGGCCTCTCTTTTTTGAATCCACTGAAAGGTCACTCCCTCAAAGTGCCTCCCCACCCCGGTGACCTTCTTTCCTCTAGAAGGACCCTCCCCCTTTCCTCACAGCCTCTATCTATCTGTAATACATTGTTTTTGGCTTCCTTAGGTACGTATTTTCTGCCACCCTCATGGGATGGAAGCTTTGGAAGAACAAGCCTGGGTTCCCTTTCCTTTTACACCCCTTCCCGACACTGTGCTTGGCAAATGAATGCTCTGGAATGTCTGGCAAATGAAAGCATACAGGACTCAGCAAATGATCTCAACTCAACCTCCTGCGTGTGTCTTAAATCATTCCCCAATTCCCCACAGTGTAGACAAGAATTAACACAACAGGCCTGACTGCTGGCCCTTGGGAACATGGATCTCCAGAGGGTTCCCCCGCCCTAACTGGTAAGAGGGGCTCACTCTGCTTAAACTGTTTCTACAAACACTGGTTTGTGTTGAACGCCTGCTTCCCTTCCAGGAGTCCGGCACCTGCCGACAGGAGTCAGGCTCATGCTGGGCAGGGGGTGCCAACACGACCAGCCCCGAGTGAAAAACCTGGGCACCGAGTCTCTAATGAGCTTCCCTGATAGACATCACCTCACATGTGTTGTCACAGCTTGTTGCTGGGGGTATTAAGCATGTCCCGTGTGACTCCACTGGCAGAGGCTTCCAGAAGTCGTTTCTGGACTCCCCCAAACTTCAGCTAAGGCTCCAGTTCTGTGCCCCTTCACCGTGATAAACCACCACCATGAGTACGACTGTGGGCCAAGGGGGGAGTCCTAGCGAATGGCCACAACCAGGAGTGGTCTCAGGGACCCCGCCACACCCACTCCGCACTCACCACTGGTCTAGGCCACTATCATCCCATTCCTCACGGCCTCCACCCCACGCCTGGATCCTCCCGGAGGCCCTACCACCTCCCAGGTGCTGGAGAGTTCGGCTAAAACCGCAGATGCGTGGCACCTCTCACCCAAACACATCCCTGGCTCCTGGCAGCCTGAGCCCACGGCCGGGATCTCCTCCCATGCTTCCAGGCCCTGAACGATCCGGAGCCCAGCCTTCTCCAGTCAGCTCACACCACTCTCCCCTTCCCTCTGCTCCCTTCACAAGGATCTCGGTCAGCTCTGCTGTATAACAAAATCCCAGAGACGGGGCAGCTTGAACAGTAGGAATTTACTTCCTCACAGTTCTGGAGGCTGGAAGTCTGAAAGTGGGAAGCCAACGTGGTTGGGCTAGTGAGAGCAGTCTTCCCAGAGAGAGCTCTGGTGTCCCTCCTTCTTATAAGGACACCCGTTCTATGGTATTGGGGCTCCATCCTTATGACCTCATGCAACCTTAACCACTTTCTTAAAGGCTCAGCTTCCATCCAGTATGGTCACATGGGAGGTTAGGACTTCAGCACATGATCTTGGGGTACAGGGAGGTAGGGACCAGCCACAGCTTCTGGAGACATTTTCAGCTGTCATGACTAGGGGCTCTTATGAGCTTAATTGTGTCCCTTTAAACACTCATAGGATGGGGGCACCTAGGTGGCTCAGTGGGTTAAAGCCTCTGCCTTCGGCTCGGGCCATGATCCTAGAGTCCTGGGATCGAGCCCCACATCGGGCTTTCTGCTCTGCAGGGACCCTGCTTCCCCCTCTCTCTCTGCCTGCCTCTCTGCAAACCTGTGATCTCTGTCTGTCAAATAAATAAATAAAATCTTTAAAATATCTAAAAAAAAAAAACAAAAAAAAACCAAAAAAACCTCATAGGATGAAGTCCTAATTAATACCCAGTACCTCAGAATATGAGCATCTTTGGACATGAGATCTCATGAGATGCCTGAACAGGTCACAGCCCTGAGAAAAACCAACCCTGCCAATCCCTTGATCTTAGACTTCTGGCCTCCAGAACTATGAGAAAACCAGTTTTGTGGTTGAGCCACTGCAGTCTGTGGGACTTTGTTAGGACAGCGCTCCCTGGCGGAACAAGACAAGAGACGCTCCAGGCGTCTGGTGGGTGGAGGTCTGGGACACTGCTAAACACCCTACCCAGCACAGACCTGCCCCTCCACAGGGTGCCAAGGTTCAGCAGTGCTGCAGTGAGAACCCATGGTCTCACTTCCAATTTCCAAAAACTCCCCTCTGCCCGCAAGATGAGGCACGCTTCTATTGTATTCTGGTCTTCGTTGAAAAATCTGACTGCCCAGGAAGGGGCCAATGTTTTGAGACTGTCTCCCAGTGCCCACCTCACCACAGGTGAGCCAACTATGAAGAGTACTTCGAGAGCGCAGTACCCTAAGTACTTTAAGAGTACTTCAAGGCAAAGCCTTGCCCAGAAAGCTTACCAAAAATACACAGAAGAGTAATACATTATATAATCTAAGAATTACTTCCTGTTGATGATGTAAGAGATTCCAAATGCAAGACTGGATGATACTGTTCAGAAACAAAGTTCATTATTCTCACTAGAAGGCAAGATGCAGGAAACAAATGCCCTGCAATTATAGCTAAAAGGGGTTATTTGTCCTCCGGAATTAATTTTTTTCCCCCACTTCTCAGGACATGTGGTTTGTTTTAACCTCATTCTTTATAAACTCAGTTAAAACATACCCATTTAAATTCTTTATAAGCGCAGTTAAAACATGCCACTTGCAGTAAATTCAACTGTCATTTTCAGCATCAACATAACTGTGGGGACTTTAACCTTACCCAAAAGGAGGCATGGGCTTGGCCACAGGTGAAGGGGGTCTGCTCCTTCTTAATAGAAAGACCAAAGGCCAAAACAAAAAAATCCAAAAAGATTCCCAGCCCACAATCCTAAGAAAGCATGTTTCCCCTTGAATGCATAAAGAATGGTGACGTGACTTTACTATGTATTCTCTCCTTCTGGTGCAGGGAAATGCCTGCGTCCGGAGGAAAGGAAGGGGGAAGATTCAAGTTCCCAGACCCCCAGGCCACCAATTCCACCTGGCGCTCACTCACCAGAATCCCCGGCCATCCCCAGCTCAGGGACACCCAGTGCAGGCACCGGCATGGCCACCCTCTGAATCTGCACGGCCGCCTTCAGCCCCTAGACAGTGACAGGGACAGATCAGAGTCACACAGTCAATGGAGTCCGCTCGCAGCTCTTCACCCTGACTGAATTTGCAAGACCCTGCTCCGGACAACACACGGATAAAACTGAGACACACCCAATGTAGTTTGTCCAGATTAATCTGGGTACAAAACTAATCACTGATAGAATTTCAACCTCAAAATGAGATGGGAGAGGGGACCCGGGCTGGGGAGGCAACCTCTGAGAAGCCTCCAGAAGCAGGGGAAACACTGGAGCAAAGAGGGGTGCAGATGGCCAGCAGGCTGAGGGGTAGTGGGGGGAGGTGGACCCCCACACGATACACGGTCAGTAAGTTATTCCCAGAAGGAAGCCCTGTGGTGGGAGAAAGGGTCTGAACTCCCCTCCACTGGTGGCTGCTCCCTCAGGGAAGGTGTCTGACTGGAACTGCATTTCTAAGGGATGTCCCTAGCCTCTGTATCCAGGGTGGGGCCCAGCAGAAATGAGAGCCTATGGGGAGCAGTTCTAGGGGTCCTGGAGAACTCTCAGTGGCTCTGGTGAGGGTGGTGGCACTGGGGACAGCAAGAACAGTCAGAGATAAGTTATATCTTGGGGGGAAAGCTCAAAGGCCTTGGTGGTGGGGGCAGGTCCCTCAGTATGGGTGATAGGCAGAAATGCTGAACCGTGCGTGGGCCTTCCTGGCTGGGGCTGGGCCCTCACAGCAAACATCCTCCCAGGTTTACTGTACATCCAGAAGACCAAGGTGACACCCAGAGAGGCCGACAGTCCTCTGGAATCAAAGGTGTCCCCCTGTCTCCAATTGTGGGCCTGATCTGCATCCTCAGGTCCAGCCCGGCCCCCAGGAGAAGGCACAGAGGGGACTGAGCGGGACAGAGGCGGCAATGAAGCTGCTCTGGGCCTGAGGGACCCTCAGTTTTGGGGCAGTGCCATCAGAAGGCAGACATGCAGGTCTGGCACTTTCAGGCCTGGTGACTCCCCTACTGCACTGCGGGCACCAGCCACCGAGGGTCTCAAGGACTAAACACACCACAGGCGCAGAGGTGAACCTGGCCCTTTCTGGTTCTGGGGGTTCAGCTAGGGGGTGAGGCCACAGGCCCCCAGAGGCACTGCAAAGTGCAAAGTGCTTCGCTGAAGAAAGGCTAAGAGCCCTAGGTTCTGAATGTTGTTCTGTGTTTTCTTAGAGTCTGTGTTTGTCTATTTGGCAGGCATCCATTGCAGGACCAACCTCTCCCAGAGCCATCTGCCCAGCCATCTGCCCAGCCATCCACAGCCCATCCTCTGAACCCTGTCCTTATCCAACGCTCACGCAAGCCAATATCCGCCCCCTGCCCTGAAGCAGCGTGGAGGGGACACGGCATGGGGGTGGAGGGTGGGGGGGGCGGCTGGGGGAGAAGGGCTGAGCCTGGAGACCGCGTCCTCAGCCTGTTTCAGGGTTCTTCTGGGAGCAGTCTCCAGCCCTCTATGTGCCTGCCCTCCCCTGGCCTAGCTGGCCTTGAGGAGGAGGCCACAAGGCCTTATTCTCACGTGACAGGGAGGCCTCAGAGCTGCCATGGGGGTCTCAGTCATTGCGATGAGGCCCGATGATGCCAGGAAGGGCCAGCTGAACCACCAGCACCTTCAACCACCTGCCAGGTTGTAGGATTCCCAGCCAGCAGACCCTGGCCGCTAGGATGGCAATCTCTGCAATTATGCCTGGATTTGACCCCCAGCTCCAAATGTGGCTGTACCACTTATAGGCTGTGTGTCTTCATAGATGAACCACTCCGTTTCTCCACATGTGTGTCCTGGTGGACCTCCTCTGCCCGTTCAAAACATTCTGTGACCGCTTGTTTCCTGAGGCTCAGATGCAGCAGAACCCCCTCCTCTCCCACACTCAGCGCTCACAGCTGAGCTGGGAGTGGAACTCTGTGGAAGGTGCTGGAATCCCAAACTGAGGGGAAAGAGCCCACAGAAACTGGAGAGGACAGCTGTGCCTTGTGAGTTCTCCTCCCTCACAGGGTCCATCTGCTTATCAAGACACGGGGGCGGTGAGGGCCTGGAGTGCCTGGGTTCGCACCTTCACGGAACAAGCATTAATTGAGGGCTCTGTAACGACACACAGAATGCTCTGCGTGGAGTTACAGCAACGAGCCTGTCAGATGAGGCCCCTGTAATCCAGCAGCTCCAGTGGGGTATTTTCAGACCTCAGGGCCTCCAAAGCAAAAAGCCCTTTCCCAAGCAGCTACTGGAGGACAATCCCCACCTAAACAAAAATGTGAACCAACGGTGAGGAGGACATGGACAGTGAGGAGTGTCTCAGCTACCCTGGCGTCTGACGAGAGCCACGCAGGGGTGAGGGCTTCAGCTTCCCTGCAACCCACACCAGGCCGTGCGGGGCTAAGGTTCTGCACGCTCGGAGCAAAGCAATGAAGCAGGTCTCTACTGTCCAGGCCCTGCCACCCCATCCACAGGGCTGGCATCTCTGACACCCTGAGACGGACACCATCCATGACAGGGGTGGAGGGGGACACACTGAGGGAGCCCAGAGATCTCACTGGCTCTGGGACAAACAGGACCAGCCTGGCAGTGAAACTGGGCTCTGTATGTCCCTCTATCCAAACCCTAACCCTCATCTTGGAAATCCCCAAGAATTGGAACCCAAACCTTGGAAATTCCTTACAGTAGGGGGAGCAGGAACTCAGTGCCAAGGTGGGGGTAGCAGGGCTCAGTCTGTTCCCTCGTGCGCTGGAACACGCCACGCCACCTGGCTCTGAAGGCTCTGCCACGCTGTGACAAGGGATCCTTTCAGGTGCAGGATCTCGACTTCTCTCCTCAGTGGGCAGGGGTCTGCAACAGCTCTCCCACGTCCCTTATAGTCAGGGCGACCCTCTCTCCCACGGTTCTCTCATCAGGTCTAGGTTAGAGTTCCTCCTGAAGCCATTCTGGATGTGGCTGAATCATCTCTCCAGGCCGAGTTTGCTCCTGGCCAGGGGTAAGTGATGACAAAAACCCCACCAACACCCGCAGGGCACCCTGGGCTGCTCTCCGCCCCGTCGAGGCAGGTTTCTAGCACTTTCAGAAGTACACCTTGCTTAGCTGGGTTGAGGGCTCAAGGACATTGCGGGCTTTCTCCCATTCATGATTTCCATGGGGCTTCTCCAAAAGGCAGGAGTTTCCCATGACTGTTGAGAAGTAAACCATACCACACACAATTGATGTCTGACTCACACTGATGGCAATATTTACTCGGGATTCGAAGATAAAGGGTCTTGAGTGACAACAGGGTTTGCCCAAATTCATGAGTTGTGGCCACTCCCTTCAGACCATGTGGGCATGTCCTTGGAAATGCCCCCAAATGTCTTCCTGGCTCTGGTGTGCATTTCCAACTCACAAATTCCTCAGTCTCTCCCAAGACAGGGAACAAGGATAATCCCCCATGAACCTTACCATTTGCATATCCTGGGACAAATTTTCCTCCAAAATATCCTGCACAGGAGTCAATGCTTTGGATTTAAGTTGAGACGCCCAGTCTAAAATGAATTGGGAAAAAAAAAGAAAAAATTAAGGTCTTTCAGAAAGAGTGGTACAAAATTCACCAAAATAAATATTTAAGTATTTATTTATTGTTTTTAAAATATTGTTTTTTAAATATTGACCCTAAACTTGGCCCGGTACCAAAAGGAAAGAAGGCATCAGGGAGCAAAGGGAGACACTGAAGAGTACAGCTGTGTGAAATGTGACAGTAACAGGAGCGGGGCGGGGCGGATGAGAAACTCTGTCCTCCCGGGACTGAGACAGATGTTGCCAGAAGGACAGCCTTATCAGAGAAACAAGTAAGAGGCAATTAGACAATATACACAGAAATGTTCCCTTCCATGAGGAATTAGACAGCAAGTGTGGGTATGATGTGGAGCCATCGGAACCCTCGGCCACCAGCGGTGGGAACGTAAAATGGTGTGTGCACCTGAGAAAGCACTTTGGTGGTTCCCCAAAAAGCTCAGTAAATGACCCAGCAGCTCCACTCCTAAGTATCAACCCAAGAGAACTGAAAACACACCCACATAAAATCTGGTACATGAATGTTCACAGCACTATTCACAAGAGCCAAAAAATAGAAACAAACCCATCCATAGGCAAACGGGCAAACAAAACGTGGTCTACCCACACAAGGAACACTACTCAGCCCTAAAAAGGAACAAAGCGGGGCGCCTGGAGGGCTCAGTGGGTTAAAGCCTCTGCCTTTGGCTCGGAGGTGGGGGGGCGGTCATGATCTCAGGGCCCTCGGATCGAGCCCATCGGGCTCTCTGCTCGGTGGGGAGCCTGCTTCCTCCTCTCTCTCTCTCTCTCTCTGCCTGCCTCTCTGCCTACTTGTGATCTGTCTGTCAAATAAATAAATAAATAATCTTTTTAAAAAAGTAAAAAAATAAAAAAGGAACAAAGCTTCAACACACGCTATAATGTGGGTGAAACTTGACAACATCACACTAATGAAAAAAGACAGACACCAAAGGCCACATGTTCTACGATTGTCTTCATACAAAATGCCAAGAAAAGGCAAATCCGTGCACACAGCAGATGGGAAAAGAGGAGAGACTGGTGAAGACGGCACAGCTCTGTGAATACACTGAAAACCAGTGAGTTATACATTCTGAAAGGGTGGATTCTATGGTATGTGAACAACTCAGTTTAAAATAAGAGAGACTTTTGAACAGATCATTTCTGAGACCAAAGAGAAGTAGCAAAAGGCTAGCAGAAGAGAAAAACCACCACAGGAAATCACTTGAGAAATGTCACCCCAAAGTCTCACTTCCCCTTGCGATAAAGGGCCTCTGAAATGCTCTCAGACTAACTCTTCCCATCACACCACCCCCTCCACCCGGTGGGCACCCCTCCCCCCCACACACACACACACCCGTGGGGCCCTCAGCTCTTCCTCTGGCCCCACCCGGGAGCCCAGACTGGATGTGCATGGTGGAATCCCCACTGCTGGATAAAAATACACACGCTGAGGGAAGTAGGGAGAGTTCACAGTGGGCTTGCCACTTCCGCATGGGCTTCAGCTCCTGGCACTGAGCCAGTGCCAGGGGTAGCAAAGTGATCACACCCAATTTCCAATGAACTCAGTGAAGCTCTTCCACAAGGGCCCACACCACACCACAAACACCCTCCCCTGTGCCCCTCAGGAATGAAGCCCTGAAGCCCAAGGCCAAGTTCAGTGAGACCCATGCATTTGGAAGAATACAGATGGAGCGGTTTTCCTGCGGAAGCCCACTCATCTTCCTAGGGCACGCAGCTGGCCCTTAAAAGGCATTAGACACCTGCATGGGAGAAGGACCAGCCTGATGCTAGCCTTACCCCTGGGGGCCAGGGTCCCACACTTGTCCAGGATCACGTATCGGCACAGCTTCCTCCGTGCCCCGTCCAGCAACGCCCACTCCTGGATGAGCCCCGCTGCCACATCCTCGAAGGTGACTGACTCCTAAAACAACACACATATATTCTGGCTGAGCAAGGACCACCTGAAGGACAACTGGTTATCACTGGGGAAGGGAGCACATTCAGTTCTGCCACAGCAGAGCTCAGCAAACCTGACCTGCCTCCTGTTTCTATAAATAAAGTTTTATTGGCACACAGTCATGCCCATTTCTTTGCCCATCTCTAGGGCTGGTGGTGTGCTGTAACAACAGCTGGGACAGCAACAGGGATCAGATGGCCAACTGAGCAGACAGCATTTCCTTTCTTTTAATAGTTGGACAAATCTGAGAGTGTAAGCTTTGGCTCTCTTTGTCGCTTCACACCACCAGTGACTGCCAGCGCCTAATTCTGGGCTCTAGAGAGTTTTCCCTACACTATTTAAGGCATCAAAAGTCTGCCATTGATCACTTAATTTTCATGAAACCCCAAGACCCCCTCCCAAGACTAAAGCGTTTTGTAATCTTTTCTGTCTGTGAAAATAGGGCTTCCACTGCATCCTAGAGACTTAACGGGCTTTTAATTTCAGAATCCTATAGTGCAGCATGGTCTGACAGAGCACTCTGTGATGACGGGAATGTTCTATGTCTGTGATTTCCAAAAAGGCAGCCACCAGCACGAGTAGCTATTGAGCACTTGAGAAATGTGGCTCAGGCAACTAAGAAATTGGGTTTTTAATTTTACTGAATTTTAATTAATTTAAATTTATACAGATGCGTGTGTTTTGGGAGGCCTCACGAGGGATGGCCTGGGTGTGGAACTCCGCTTCTGCCAAGTCTAAATGAGCCCCCCTCTGCAGTCAGACTCCGAAATTAGGCACAGAGCCCCAGGGTCACTGTGGGGACCCTCCTCCCAAGCCAGTTCCATCCAGAGGTTGGGCACTGAAAGAGACCATCAGATCATGCTCTCCTCCCCCAACCATTCCAACTCCTCCAGTCCCCTCACCATGACACCAGCGCCAGGATTTAAGGTCTCATTAGGCATCCTCCCTGCAATAAAAGAGACCAAGGTAAAAAAAAAAAAAAAAAATGTGTGGGGTGGGGAGGTTAGGGTGGAAGCAGATCCCCACACAGGGGTTTGGCTCAGGTAATTCTACTTCTGTGGGCCCCCAGCAAGGCAGCCCAGTGAAAACCCTAACACGGAATCCTTCCCAATAAGCAACATACTGGGCCCAGAGCCACCTGCCAGACCACACCCCCTGATCATATCTAGTGGTTCCTCTCATCTAATAAAAGGATTATTTCCCTTCTTATATTCTCTCAAAATACCTCTCTCTAATAGCCTCTACTTTTCCTCCACTGCCTCTTATCAAGTTGTGATTTTTAATTTATTTGTTGAGGTGATTTTGCCTCTCCAACTATAATGTACTTTCCCAAAGTAGACCTGTGTCCGCATTTTTCAGGTCTCCTAATCCTGCCACTAGCACAGCGCTTGATGCGTACTAACTACCTTATATATCAGGGGCTGGCAAACTTTTTCTTTAAAAGACCAGAGAGTTAATATCTTGAGATTTGTGGGCCAAATGGCCTCTAAGCCAACAATTCAACTGTGGTTGTAGCACAAAAACAGCCACAGACAACACGTAAACAAATGTGTCCCACTCAAACAGTTCTTATGGAAACCAGCAATGGGTCAGATTTGGCACAGTTTGCCAAACCCTGCTCTGTAACATAGAACAGAGAATACATCAACCAAGTTCTCTCAACTGCGCCTCCTGCATGGCCTCTCAAACACGCCAACTTTGCCAATTCTGCAATCATCATTGGACCCCAAATACCAGCATGAGACCTGAACTGACTCTAGCTCATATATGGACTCCCCAGACACCCCATTTATGGCCAACTCAATTTCAATTCCCAGGACAAACATATATGAACTCTCAAATTTTTGTCCATCCTAAACTCCACACTCAACCCAGCGGAGTGTTTTGTCTAAATCACAAACACTCCGTCACTCTCCTACTTAAAACTAATTCAGTGGCGGGGCGCCTACGTGCTCAGTCGGTTAAGCATCCAACTCTGGATCTCAGCTCAGGTCTTGATCTCAGGGTTGTGAGTTCAACCCTACTCCTAGTCTACAGCCCAACCCCTTGTCTAGCTATATGCAGCTCATTTGGGAGATTCAAACATTTGTCCCTTGTAAGAGGTTTTTCCTGACCTCCTCTCCAAGTTCTCCTGTTCCACGTTTCCATATCACCCTGGTCATGATTAATTTAAGGCAGAATAAAACCTCCACAGAGGCAAGTATGGTATCTGTTTCAATCACATTGTTTCCCCCTGTCCAAGGCCCAGTTCACAGAGGGCGTCCCCAATGGAAATGTGTCAAACAATCAACACTCCCCAAGAATAATTCAGTATTACCAGCCTGAGGCATGCACCTGCACAGACACACAGACACTAATGTAACACCACAAAATCAAATACAAAAATGATTTAAAATGCCTCTTTATGCAACATAAATCAACACTAGTTTTCAGATGTCTTTAAGAAACAATGTTAAATCTTTCTTGGGGCACCTGGGTGGCTCAGTGGGTTAAGCCGCTGCCTTCGGCTCAGGGTCCTGGGATCGAGTCCCGCATCTGGCTCTCTGCTCGGCAGGGAGCCTGCTTCCCTCCCTCTCTCTCTCTGCCTGCCTCTCCATCTACTTGTGATTTCTCTCTGTCAAATAAATAAATAAAATCTTTAAAAAAAAAAAAAAAACAATGTTAAATCTTTCTAAAAAGGCAAGGCAGAACTTGTGCTCTTTTTAACAGTAAATACCTTACTTGAAATCTGAAGTCTACTTTTCTTCCAGAATTAATTTTTTTCCTCATTTCTCAAATGTTAGTTTTAACCCTATTATTTAAAAAAAGACACTTCATTTATGGCCAACTCCATTTCAATTCCCAGCACTAACAAAGCAATGTCATCTTTTTTCCCGGAGTCCCATATGTTTTCTAAGCCTCGTGGTGATTCACTCACAGGCTTGGGGTAACCAGGGCGGAAATGGCCCTGAAAAGAACTGAATAATCTTCCTCTTCCTTGATGGTAAGACTTGTGAGGTAACTGGGAAATAGCTTTTCTTAAGATACCCTCATCTCGGGCGTCTCAGAGGCTCAGTGAGTTGAGCCTCTGCCTTCTGCTTGGGTCATGATCTCAGGGTCCTGGAGTCGAGTCCCCATCAGGCTCTCTGCTTGGCGGGGAGCCTGCTTCCTCCTCTCTCTTTCTCTCTGCCTGCCTCTCTGCCTACATAGATCTCTCTCTGTCAAATAAATAAAATCTTTAAAAAAAAAAAAAAAAACCCTCATCTCGCAGTGAAAAACACTGGCGCTCACAAATTAAAAGCTCTTTTAAATGAAAGCAAGGAATAAAGAGAAAGGAAAGTAAGAATCAAACAAAATCTAAGTTAACAGGCCCTAAGCTAAGGAACTACAAATTGTCAGTCACCAAAAAAAAAAAAAAAAACAAACACTCTTTTCATCTAACTCATCCCTTGATAGAGGGTACATTCTATTTTTTAAATTCACTTGAGCAGTCACTCAAACCAAAAGGCCCATGCAGACTCAGGACCTAACGTTCCAGCTGCAGGGTTAGATAACACGAAACGTCCTATGACATACAACGTGAATTACTAATAAACAGCTCCATGCATAAGGGAGGTATGGTAGGGTCCTACAAATCCGGGAGGATGGGTGAAAGCTGGGCCGGCTGGTGGTACCACATTCCCCAGCTGCGGGACCTGGACTCGACTACGCGATTTCCCTACCGATGGATGAGCGACCGTCCTATCGGCCCGGACAGGGGGGACCGGAGGGCAGCGGGCCAGGCCGGGGGATAAAGGGGTAACGGCTGCGAAGCCGAGCATTGTTGGCCCCATCCCGCCCTGGGATGCCACCGCGGGGACGAGGCGCCGCCGCACAGCGGCTTTCCGGGGCCCTGCGGCCCCTCCCCGCACCCGCAAGGCCCTCCCCGCCTTCCCGATGGGCCGGGCCGCACCTGCAGATGGCCCGGAGACACTCCCACCGCAGCCCGCCGCGGAGCCTGCACACCCGCCAGCTTCCGCTGCCACAGCGCACTTCCGCTTCCGGCCTTGGGATGGGGGTGGGGGTGGGGATCGCCGAGAGCGGAAGTAACCGGGTTTGGGACCAGAGGAGCTTCAGGGAGAGTGACAGAAATGTTGATCCCCTAATTCATCCGGCCTCGGAGAGTAAATCCTAGTTTCCTTCCCCGCAGGGAGAAGTTAGGCTCTGGGATAGGGTCGGACTGGACCTGCAGAGGGACGGGTGGAGGTGGGGCCTATGCCGGACGGAGGAGGCTGGGGGCGCGGCTTAGCCTGATGGGCAGGGGACTGGGCGGGGACTGGGCGGGGACTGGGCGGGTCCCGGGTTTGGTGGGCTGGGACAGGGGTGGGATTTTGCTGACAAATTGGGATGCTCTGTGTTTAACTTACCCTCGCCCGCCCCCTCTTTTATCCTTTGGTTCAATCCATACCCCTACTGAAACATGCCCATGGGTAAGATTTATTTTTCAATCTTTCTAGTTTATTCTAAAATAGAATTATATATTTTGTATCTTCTACAACTTATTTTCTCACCAAAAATAAGATGTGAAAAAATGTTCAAGACAATAGAAAATCAGACTTCTTTTTACAAACTACGCGCTGTCGCTTGGGTTTGGCTCAGGTCTCGAGCTCATGGGTCATGGGTCCAGCCTCCGGCGCCCTCCTCTGGCGGAGCTCTGCGATCAGCTTGGAGGCTTCTTGAAAGATTCTAGCCCTCTGTTCCTCCCCCAACTCGCCCTCGAGGGCTCTCTTGCAAATAAATAAATAAATAAATCTTTCTTTTTTTTTTTTTTTTAGTAAAACCTAGTGTGTTTGGGATATAGTATAGATAATACATACACATAGGAGTTCAAATGGAGGGAAATTCAACCCATCACTATATCTTCGCAGAAATAGCCACTGTAACCATTTCCCGATATTCTTTGTATATCAAGCACATGTGTGTATTATTTCTTTCAATAAATACAGTTACAGCATAGGTTGATTGCTACATGCTAAATGCTAGGATTACAAAGTGCCTTCCTGCCAGTATGTTCCAAGTGGAGAATTGGAGGAGAGCTATGGAGAGAGAGAGTTGAGGTTGATCCATTCCAGGAAAACTAATTCAACACATTGTAGGATGTGCTTTGTTACCAGAATTTAAAAAAAAATTATTAAGGCGATATAGAGGAGAAATCAAGAAATTTGGTGTGGTTGAAAGTGGTTCTTGAAGCAAATGGATAAAGAAGCTGTGATTCAATGGAGTATTACTCAGCCATCAGAAAGGATGAATACCCAATTTTTACATCAACGTGGAGGGGACTGGAGGAGATGATGCTGAGTGAAATAAGTCAAGCAGAGAAAGTCAGTTATATGGTTTCACTTACTTGTGGAACATAAGGAATAGCATGGAAGACATTAGGAGAAGGAAAGGGAAACTGAAGGGGGGAAATGGAAGGGGTAGCCCAACTATGAGAGATTATGGACTCTGAGAAACAAACTGAAGGTTTTAGAGGGGAAGGAAGTGGGGGATGGGTGAGCCTGGTGGTGGGTATTAAGGAGAGCAGGTATTTGCATGGAGCACTGGGTGTTGTACACAAACAATGAACCATGGAACACTACATCAAAAACTAATGATGTGGGGCACCTGGGTGGCTCAGTGGGTTAAAGCCTCTTCCTTTGGCTCGGGTCATGATCTCAGGATCCTGGGATCGAGCCCCACATCCAGCTCTTTGCTCAGCAGGGAGCCTGCTTCCCCTTCTCTGTGCCTGCCTCTCTGCCAACTTGTGATCTCTGTCAAAAAAAACTTTAAAATCTTTAAAAAAAAAATAATAATGATGTACTGTATGGTGACTAACATAAATAAATATAATTTTTATGTAAAATTTTAAAAAAGAATAATGTATGAATATTGGCTCACTGTCAAATGTGCCATATTAATGTAAGATATTGAGAATGAGGGAAACTCTGCGTGTGTGTGTAGGAGGTATATGGAACTCTCTATGCTATCGGCTGCATTTCTCAATACATCCAAAAATGTTCTTAAAAATAAAGCCTATTTTTAAAAAAAAAGAAAGAAAGAAAGAAAGTAGGTCTTGAAGGATGAATATCAAGCCATAGAGAATTGTTCTAGGAAATGTTGCAAGTGCGGATATAGTGTAAGAAGAACACAGAAACATAGGGGAAATACACATTCTGGGAACACTGAGGAATGAGTTACGCCTAGAAATTAAGGGTATGTGTGTGTTATTGTCACAAACAGACAAATAGATCCAAGAGACAAAACAGCTCAGAAGCAGACTCAAGCATATGTGGACATTCATATGTGTTAGTATTTCAAGTCAATGGGGAAAGGAATCTGTTTAGACAATTGGCTACAGGATTAAGTTATTAGATCACTATTTCACATCATTCACAAATAATTTCTTTATATTCTACATTTTCCAGGTTTTCACTATGATCTACTCAGTAGGCTTACTATAGAAACTCGTGTCTTTCAGCTCTAGGTAATTGTTTAATATTATTTCCTTGAATAATAGCCTGCTTTCTGTTTGGTTTTTTTGTTGTTTGTTTCTTTCTTTCCCAAATTCCTTAAACTATGTTTTTGGTCTCCTTTCTTGCAGATTATCACCACTTTATATCTTATCCTTCTATTGAGTTTTTATGTTGGCTGCCATAATTTTAATTTCTTTTTTTCATATTTAATTTTTTTTTTCAGTGTTCCAAGATTCATGGTTTATGCACCACACCCAGTGCTCCATGAAATACATGCCCTCCTTAATACCCACCAGCAGGCTCATCCATCCCCCCACCTGCCTCCCCTTCAAAACCCTCAGTTTGTTTCTCTGAGTCCACAGTCTCTCATGTTTCATCTCCTCCTCCAGTTTCCCCCAATTCACTTTTCCTTTCCTTCTCCCTAATGTCTTCCATGTTATTCCTTGTGCTCCACAAGTAACTGAAACCATATGATAATTGACTTTCTCTGTTTCACTTATTTCACTCAGCATAATCTCCTCCAGTCCCATCCATGTTGATACAAAAGTTGGGTATTCATCCTTTCTGATGGAGGCATAATATTTCATTGTATATATGGACCACATCTTCTTCATCCATTCATCTGTTGAAGGGCATGTTGGCTCTTTCCACAATTTGATGACTGTGGCCATTGCTGCTACAAACACTGGAGTCCATATGGCCCTTCCTTTCACTACATCTGTATCTTAGGGGTAAATACCCAGTAGTGCAATGGCAGGGTCATAGGGTAGCTTTATTTTTAATTTTTTGAGGAATCTCCACACTGTTCTCCAAAGTGGCTGCACCAACTTACATTCCCACCAACAATGTAAGAGGGTTCCCTTTTCTCCACATCCTCTCCATAATTTTAATCTCTTAAAGTTCTTTATTCTCTGAAGATTCCCTTTTTCCCCAACTATTCTGGTTTAATCTTTTTGAAAATACAAATTAAAAGTATGTTTAAGAATTCCCTTTGTTCCCAGTATGGAGATTCCTCAGAAAGTTGAAAATAGAGCTATCCTACAACCAAGCAATTGCATTACTAGGTATTTACCCTAAAGATACAAATGTAGTGATCAGAAGGGGCATGTGCACCCAAATGTTTATAGCAGCAATGTCCACAATAGCCAAACTATGGAAAGAGCCTAGATGCCCAGCAACAGATGAATGGATAAAGAAGATATGGTCCATATATACAATGGAATATTACTCAACCATCAGAAAGGATGAATCCCAGCCTTTGTGTCAACATGGACGGGACTGAAATAAGTCAAGCAGAGAAAGTCAATTATCATATGGCTTCAGTTAATTGTGGAGCATAAGGAATGACATGGAATACATTAGGAGAAGGAAAGGAAAAGTGAATTGGGGGAAACCAGAGGGGGAGATGAAACATGAGAGACTGTGGACTCGGAGAAACAAACTGAGGGTTTTGGAGGGGAAGCGGTAGGAGGATGGATGAGCCTGGTGGTGCGTATTAAGGAGGGCATGTATTGTATGGAGTACTGGGTGTGGTACATAAACAATGAATCTTGGAACACTGAAAAATTTTTTAAAAAGAATGAACAGATGAATGGATAAAGAAGATGTGATACACACACACACACACACACACACACACACACACAATGGAATACTATGCAGCCATCAAAAAAACCAAACTTGTCATTTGCAATGATGTGGATGGAACTGGAGGGTATTATGCTAAGTAAAATAAGTCAATCAGAAAAAGACAATTATCATATGATCTCACTGATATGAGGAATTTGAGAAACAAGAAGACAGTGTCATAGGGGAAGAGAGGGAAAAATGAAACAAGATGAAACCAGAGAGAGAGAGAGAGACAAACCATAAGAGACTTTTAATCTCAGGAACAAACTGAGGGTTGCTGGAGGGGAGGGGGGTGGGAGGGATGGGGTGGCTGGGTGATGGACATTGGGGAGGGTATGTGCTATGGTGAGTGCTATGAATTGTGTAAGACACAATTGTGAATCACAGACCTGCACCCCTGAAACAAATAATACATTATATGTTAATTTTTTTTAAAGTTCTCTTTGTTCCCAGAATTAGTTTGGGTACTATGGAATCTCCATAATGCTCACATTGTCAAAATTGGGAATCCATTGAGGTTGTGAATTTATCTGCAGCCGTAATTCTGCTGTCTGCAAAATTAAATTTTGAGATTAATTTTAGAGTTATTTCAAACTTGAGGCTATAAGAAATAAGAGAATATTTTTAGTAAAGTAATACAAAGGCCCTGACTACCCTTGACAGTGACTTGAGCAAATATTTTAGGACTTTGAGTTTGCCATGTTTTTAAGGTCCATGTTACATACAGAAGGAGCAAACTAACCCGGTAGTCCTCAAACTCATCACATTCTTCTTGCTCTTCAATGTCAGTGGCCACTTCCCCACACTTTCAGTGGCCGCTCCTTCCAGCTGACCAGAGATCATTATTTAACTGTTTCACAGCGACCAACACCCCACCCCTTAACACTATTTGGATTTTCACTGCCTTTAGAGCCCTCAGCAGACCGCACTGACCAATCCCCAATTACCATTTCATTGAAGATCTGTGGTCTGCAACCACTCCTGGTAATACTTTCTATTTCAGTGAGGGTTCTTAGTTTCAAAAAAAGAAAAAAATAGAAATGCACTCCAAATACCTTCATGCTAACCATGAATTTATTAATGGATATGAATAGCTCAGAGACTCCAGGAGTTCACGTAAACAGGATTAGAGCCCAAAATGAAAGTTCAGACATAATGTAGAGAAAACCCTGTCAGCGCTCCTGGGCACCGCGATACCCATTTGTACTGTTTGAGACTCTACCTGCTGTAGAAATCAAGAATACAGATGGGACACATGAAACTCATCAGGTGTGTTAAGCATAGATAGGTTACTAGCGACCAAGTAGCCTATAGGACAGAGGTAAAATTCATAAGCTATGTTAAATTAAAGTGAGTAAGCAGATCGTGTGTGTGTTCGACATAGAACGGAAAGGTTGAGAGGTACCTGATAATCAGATTCACTGCATATATACAAAGCATACAAAGCCTTCATTGTCCATGCGGTCTTCATTCAGCCACCCATCAGGAACACCAATTTGGACCCACATGTCTTGTGCCCAAAAAACACCATGGCCACTCAGCAGGCTACTTGGCAAGCTACGATTATGGGGAAGGGTACTGTCCCCTGCATCTCTCCAATAAAGTATATGTCATCCGTCCTTCTGTGTGGGGACTGCTGGCTCAAACCTCAGCTCTGTCCTCAAAATCACACTGGCAGCAGGGAAACCTGACATGAAGAGAAAGAGACACGACCTATGAACATTCTGTACCATAAGATTCAGCATGATCTCTCTGCTGGCACCCTAAATGTGCTAACTTCATCTCTCCTCTTGTTTCTCACTGTGTGTTTTTGTTTATGTTTTTAGAGTGTGTGTGTGTGTGTGTGTGTGTGTGTGTGTGTGTTGTGTGTGCACAAGAGCAAGCAGGGTGGGGGCAGAAGGAGAGAGAATCTTAAGCAGGCTCCATGCTGGTCATGATTCAGGGCTCTGGCTCACGATCCTGAGATCATGACCTGAGCTGAAATCAAGATTCAGACGCTAACCAAATGAGCCACCCAGGCCCACCTCACACCTTATTTTAAATTATTTGGTAAACCATGTAATTTAAGCATTTCAGTTTGGTCCTTGAGCCTTTGTAGTCTGTGACCTCCAGTATAGCTTGATGCCGCTGGAGGCTGTCATGGCATTAAGGCAATTTCCCACAGACACAGACACCACAGCCCGTAAACTGATGTGGCCAACCCTGGGTGCCAGATGCTAACTCTTGATTGTCTGGCAATGGTGTCCCTGGAAATCCTTGTGTGGCTGCTGCTACCTCGCTGGAATTCCTGCTCTAGGCACTGCTGGATTGGGATCCAGGTGGGGTTGCATCTGTTTGGTGGAGCCTAGACCTTTGCTACAAGAGCATTAGGAAAGGTAAGATCTGACTTCTAGAGTAAGAAGCGCAGACAGTGATAAGAGGAGCTAGGGACTCAAAGAGAGACAAATATTCTCTACAGCTGATCTGGTCTGCCATCCTTCTCTCTACATATATGCAGACAGGGAGAAATTATGGGAATCTTCCCACCAGTATTAAACCTGGTTGTTTCTGGAAGGTGAGCTTTTCTTATTTATTTTTGTCTTATTTAGACTTGACTATATTACAGTGGTCATCTCTCATCTGCAGAGGATAGATCCCAAACCCCCAATGGAAGTCTGAACCCACAGACAGTACTGAACCCTATATATACTATGTTTTTTCCTGTACATACATACCTGTGATAAAGTTTTGTTTGTAAGTCAGGCACAGTAAGAGGTGAACAACAACAACTAATAATAAAATAATACAATTATAACAGTATACCGTAATGAAAGTTGGGTGAATGTGGTCTCGCTCTCAAAATATCTTGTGGTACTGTGCTCACCCTTCTTCTTCTGATGATGAAGTGAGATGACAAAATGCAATGCAGCGAGATGAAGTGAGGCAAAATGACGTAGGCACTGAGATTTAGCATGAGGCTGCTATTGATCTCGTCCAGACCTTGGGCAATGAAACCATGGAAAGGGAAACCACAGACAAGAGTGGACTACTGTACTAGGGAGGTTTGGTATAAGACCTAAAATTAAGGTCCAGTATTATGTGCTGCCTTGATATCTGGGGGAAACTGCGATGGCCTTGAATGACCTAACCATGGGTTTGCCTCCCCACTCTACTCCCTTGGAAAAGATCTGCTATGCAAACAACCCTCCTTATCATGGGGAACAGATGCAATCCCTGTTCATTCCTGAGTATCAGACTTTGGTGCTCTGCCAGCCTGCAGAATGGTGCAAACCAACCAACCACACCTTCCTGTTGAGGGGGTGGGGGACCAGGAGGCATCGCTCTCTCTTGTTACTACAAAGCCTGCCTTCCACAGCTCCTGGCTATTCACTCTGTTCCCAAGGGCAACCCTATGGGGTCCCGTGTGGCATGTGGCATCCTTCTCCCCTGAACTATGAATATATGTGGTGAATATATCTGTGGATCTCATCTAGTCTCATCAGTCTGGTGTCTGATGTCATGTGTTCAACTGTTCCCACAACTGTTGGGCAGGAATCCCTCCCTCAGCAGAGAGGTGAAGAAGAGGCCATCAAAGCAGGGGAGAATATAAATCATAAATCTTCTTAAAGCACCATTGGATTGGGAGGGAGACAAACCATAAGTGACTCTTAATCTCACAAAACAAACTGAGGGTTGCTGGGGGGAGTGGGGTTGGGAGAAGGGGGTGGGATTATGGACATTGGGGAGGGTATGTGCTTTGGTGAGTGCTGTGAAGTGTGTAAACCTGGTGATTCACAGACCTGTACCCCTGGGGATAAAAATATATGTTTATAAAAAATAAAAAATTAAAAAATATTTTTTTAAAAAAAGCACCATTGGGACAGACTAATTAGCATTTCAAATGTGCTTACCCTTTGACCCAGTTCCAGTGAGTTGTCCATAGAAATATTTACACATAAACATAAGACCGTGCATGGCAACATGTTTTGTTATAAAGTAAAAATAGAAGCAGTCTACATGTGCATCAGTAAGGGCTAAAAAAGTAACTGGTGAAGTCATTAAAGTTGAAGTGGTAAAACAATACTGAATAATGCAGAAATAATTTCACATATATTGTACAGCAGCTACTCAGTGTTATGAATTAATAATGCAGCAACATGCTTAATTTTCTCCCATGGCATTTATCTATTCACAAACTTGTCTTGCACCAACTCTCTGATTATATTCCCTTGAACTATTTCCATAAAAATGTATTTCTTAAGAAATAAAGGGAAGAAAATCACATTTTGTTAATGCCATGGATGTATTTTTTTCCCTGAAGAGTAGATGGGTTGGCAGGATTTTAAATGTGAGAAAATTAAGATTGAGTAAAATTAATCAATCTGACATGAAATCACCAAACACAGAGAAGGTATATCTCAAATATTTGTTGGATGGATGGATGGATGAATAAATGTGAAGACCAAGTTCCTAACCCCCATTTCCATGTGCCTATTACTAAATTTAGCTTATTAATTCAATAAGTATCTTTGGGCCTGAATTCCCAAATGCAATAAGACTATAAAAGTGTATTTCTGAAACTAATTTTAAAAAAGACTATGATAGTATATGTAAGGTAACATAAAAGGGCCTGGTTAATAAATATCACTGTAGGAGGGGAGAGAGGTTGGGTGAGACAGGTGGTGGGTATTGCATGTATCACATGGAGCACTGGATGTGGTGCCTAAACAATGAATTTTGGAACACTGAAAATTTTTTAATTTACTTTAATTTTAAAAATAAAAATATCACTCTAGTATTTGCCCCAGCTCCATATACCCTAAATGTTTAAATCTTCATTTTCAATCATGTTTTATAAACCAAGAATTTGCCATTACTTTGATTTTTTTTTCCTTAGTTCTCCCAGAAGGTGGCAGTATGGTGTAAAGACTAAGTTCTGCATCTGGGTCCAGATGGAATTTAACCATCTTCATCATCATCGTCATTGTCAATAAAATTATATTGCTAAGGGATCTTGTTTGTGCTTTGGCATAATATTATTTTTATATATTGTTTCACAACAAAATTAGAAAGAGTTAGGAGGCTTGAATTATTTTTTCTGACTTTATGTAAGTGGCATAACCAAATAAGGGAGTTAGGTCAGGCCCCCTAGGCTTATCACTTACTGGGGACCGCTCTCAGGAGAGAAAGAATAAGGAGAGCAAGATAAGGCAGATGAAGGAGTTGAACAATGATAAGGGTTGAGCTGCAGTCAAATATGAACCTGACCCCATGGAGAGCCCTACAGCAGGAGTGACACCCCAAAGATGCTCCTACTTAAAGACAACCCAAGGGATGAGGGTTATAACTTCAGTTCAGCAGCTTCAGCTCAATTAAAGGCAATTTTCTGGAGGAAGGAGCAGATATGAGTGATCACAGCCAACTCAAAAAAGCTAGGGTCTGGGGACATAAAGAAAAATCCATTTGTTCTTTAGAGGAAATAAATACATTCACAGAATTAATAATATTTGTTTAAAACACACACACACACACACACACTTACTGGGTGCCTGGGTGGCTCAGCCTAATGAGTGGCCACCTCTTGCCTTTGGCTCAGATCATGATCTAGGGGTCCTGGGATGGAGCCCCATGTCAGCCTCGAGTCTGCTTATCTCCCTTTCCCTCCCCACCACACACTCACTCGCCCTCTCTTGCTCAAATAAATAAATAAAACTTTTCAATCAATAACACTTTCATGGAAATGATTTTATGGAAAAGGCCAGGAAACAAGATCTGGGTGAGGCACAAATGGCATCCTCCATAGGGATCTACACCAATGTTTGCATGAATTAAGCCCGACTAACTGCCATCCTAATCTTTGAGACTTCGGAGAACTAAGAATCAGAAACTTAAGGATAATGTATACACTTGTTCAATCCCTATGTTGTACAGCCCTGAAACTAATGTAACACTGAGTGTGAACTACACTCAAAAGAAAAAAAAAAACTTTTTAAAGAATAATGTAGAAGCTGCTCACTCCCAGGTTTATCATGCAATGATGCAGTGTGGCGTATGGGAACTCACTGTAATTTTGAGCTCTTTAAAATAAAGAGAAAGTCACGTTCATAGTGATGTTTGAGGCAGTAGGTATACATAACCCTGAGAAAGGTAGTAGTGGGCACAGCTTGTGTGGTGCTCTGCCCGGTTCCCATCCATCACACTGCCTGTCAGGCTCTGTCCCCACCCCACCCCAAGGGGCAGCCCACAGCCAGTGATTGACTCGGAGGATTAAAAAGCCTTCTCTGCAGAAAATTGGACAGCTATATGTAGAAGAATGAAACTCAACCATTCTCTTACCATACACGAAGATAAACTCAAAATGGGTAAAAGACCTCAACATAAGACAGGAATCCATCAGAATCCTAGAGGAGAACATAGGCCTATGTGGCTATATCAGCCACCGTAACTTCTTTCAGGATGAGTCTCCAAAGGCAAAGGAAGCAAAAGTGAAAATGAATTTTTGGGACTTCATCGAGATCAAAAGCTTCTGCACAGCAAAAGAAACAGTCAACAAAACAAAGAGGCAACCCATGGAATGGGAGAAGATATTTGCAAATGACAGTATAGACAAAAGGCATATCCAGGATCTATAAAGAACTCAAACTCAACACACAAAAAACAGATAATCATGTCAAAAAAAAATGGGAAGAAGACATGAACAGACACTTCTCCAATGAAGACATACAAATGGCTATCAGACACATGAAAAAATGTTCATCATCACAAGCCATCAGGGACATTCAAATTAAAACCACATCTTACACCACTTAGAATGGCCAAAATGAACAAGACAGGAAACAACATGTGTTGGAGGGGATGTGTAAAAAGGGGAATCCTCTTACACTGTTGGTGGGAATGCAAGTTGGTGCAATCATTTTGGAGAGCAGTGTGAAGATTCCTTAAGAAATTAAAAATAGAGCTTCCCTATGACCCTGCAATTTCACTACTGGGTATTTACCCCAAAGATACAAATGGAGTGAAAAGAAGGGCCACCTGTAACCCAATGTTCATAGCAGCAATGGCCACGGTCACCAAACTGTGGAAAAAAACAAGATGCCCTTCAACGGACAAATGGGTAAGGAAGATGTGGTCCATATACACTATGGAGTATTATGCCTCCATCAGAAAGGATGAATACCCAACTTCTGTATCAACATGGACCGGACTGGAAGAGATTATGCTGAGTGAAATATGTCAAGCAGAGAGAGTCAATTATCACATGGTTTCACTTATTTGTGGAGCATAAGAAATAATATGGAGGACATGGGGAGATGGAGAGGAGAAGGGAGTTGAGGGAAATTGGAAGGGGAGATGAACCATGAGAGACTATGGACTCTGAAAAACAATCTGAGCATTTTGAAGGGGCGGGGGGTGGGAAGTTGGGCCAGCCTGGTGGTGGGTATTATGGAGGTCATGTATTGCGTGGAGCACTGGGTGTGGTGCATAAACAATGAATTCTAGGACACTGAAAAGTAATTAAAAAAATAAAAAATTTAAAGAAAAAAAAGCCTTCCCTGCAGATGGACCAACTCCACAATGCACAGTCCAGAGCTTTCCTAAGGAATTAAGCTGAGATTATACTCTTGCTGAGACCGCCTCTTTATCTAGCTCCTTCCCCTGCCTACCCTGTTTCCTTAGTACCCTTCTTCCGAGAGCATACTCCTCCAGAATCTCAGGTGCATCCCAGCCTCTACTTTCCCCCCAACAAATTATGTGCACCCCAGTTCCTACCTCAGGATCTCCTTAAAGGCACCTGGCCTAAGACAGTCACAGTATGAAGAATTTTCTATCAATTAGTATAAGCTAACTTTAGCACGATTGTGAAGGTTTTCTGGGAGGAAATGCTTCTGGGTCTTGAGTAACAGGGAGGGGGACTTGCATTAGAGAAAGAAAGGGAGCTCCAGGTAGAGGGAACATTGTGTGCAAAAAAAAAGACTTATGAGAATAGGGATTTTTGTCTGTTTGCCCACTGTTTTATCCCTTGTGCCTGGAATAGATCAGTGCTCTCTGGGGTTAGGGTGAAGAGTTACCTTGAGCCTGGATTCTGAGGTATGTAGATGCCTGGAGATTCCCACTGTTGAGAGTCAAGTTGCTGGCCTGCCACCCCCTCTAAAGTGCTAGTTCAGGAGAGTCAGGAACTTGAAGTCACTGAGGGCAGCCAGTCCTGAGAGTGGCTGATAACTCTCCTCCAGCCAGGTCTTTATGTCCACCCATTCATTAAATCAGTATTTATTGAGCATGTACTATGTACCAGATACTGTATGAGACACAGGGACTACAACAATGAATAAACCATGCAAAATTCCTTACCCTGTGGAGCAGCCATTCCACCAGGGCAGAGAAACAGCAAACAAAATAAATGAAATAAATAAGCAAATTGTTTTGTATATTAGAAGGTGGTGGGTACAATGAACAGAAATAAGTAAGCAAAGTGAATGGAGGGTGTGTGAGAGAGAGAGAGATTGAAGGAGGCAGAGAGGATGAGGGAGAGGGAGAGAGGGAAATTTTGGACAGGGAGGTCAGAGGAGACCTCAGCAACAAGGGGACACTTAAGCAATGACTTGAAGTCAGCCAGGGAGCCATGTGGTTACATGCGGGAATCAGGAGGAAAGCATTTAGGGCACAACAAGTACAAAAGCCGAGGCAGGAGTATGTCTGGCTTGCTCGAGGAAAGGCAAAGGATGGGTGTGGCTAAATCAGAGAAAGCAGAGGGCAGGGTTGGGGAGACTGGGAGGAGATGAGGGCAAAGAGGTGACCCGGGCAGATCACATGGAGACTTATGGGCTATGGTGAGAACTTTGGCTTTTATTTTAAGTGAAATGGGAGTCAGGATAAATAAATAAATAAATAAATAACAAGTGACGTGGGAGTTATGAAGGCTTTCAGCAGAGGAGGAACAATCTGACTTCGATTTAACAGGATCACATTTGCGTTGACCTCAGTAAAGCTTTATTAAACCTCACAGCCTGGCTGAGATGTGCCTGGAAGAAGCAGAGAGAGCTACTAAGCACATTTAGCCTGCAAACTCTCCATGGGGCTGTGAGGCAAAGATGTGATGGCTTGGATTCACATTTGAGAAAGCTCTCCCAGCTTCAGGGTGAAGAATGGGGTAGAAGGACAACCAGTTAGGGGGCTATCAAAGTTATCCCAGATCAGAGATGCCTGAGGGACAGAGAAGTTGAGTGACCTTCCCAAAGTCACACAGTAATAAGTGGCAGAGCTTGAACCTGGTGGTCTGGCTCTAGAATCAACACTCTGTAATAGCATAGGTCTGGCCATTAGGTGGCACCACTTGTCTTTCTTGATCAACCCTCACCTCCAACTATCATCACAATCCCAGAGGACCGCTAGGGGGAAAGAACAGGAAGCCCCACCACACAGCTGCTTGGCCATGGGGGACGGTGAGATGTTGAGAGCACAACAAACTTATTAAGCAGGACTTGTGGGCTTTACAACCCCAAAAGCCGGCAAATTCCTCCAAATGCTCCAACCACCTGGGGAAATCTGGGTGTTTTTTTTTTTCCTTGCTCATACACTTGCCTCCAAGTGTCTCTGGAGTTGACTCTACTTGCTATCTCCCCTTCTTCACCTCCCGTTCTCCCTCAGTCACCTCCATTCTGAACTGCTTTCATCATCATCTTCTCTACCACCTTGACCACTATTGTCACGGTCATCATCACCTCTACCACCTCATCACTGCCATCACCTCCACCATTTTTACTACCCTCATTGCCACCACTACCATCACCGCCTTCATCATCACCACCAAAGCCACCAGCACAACTATCGCCACCACCACCATCACCTGCACCATCACCTCTACCAGCTTCACCGCCAACACCATCACCACCACCACCATCACCATCACCATCTCCACCACTTCCATCATTGTTATCTTTATCATCATCATCACCACCACCATCCAAACCACTGGAACTTCTCTTGATAAGAAGACAACCTCCCTACTGCTCTGTCCCATCAATATTTTTCTGTCTTAATTCAGTCTGGTCTCTTTCCTTTCCCTCCATGACACCAGAGTCTGCTCATTTTCCCCCATCTCTCTAGCCACTCTTGGCCTGTTCCCTCTACTTTCTGCTCCTCCATGCCCTGATTTCTAAATTACTTACCTAGGGCTCTCTTCTCACTCTACAATCTCTCCCTACATGATATCATCTAGTACTATAGCTACAATTTCCAACTAGTGACCAGGAGGAAAGCCCTCTCTTTTGTGAACTAGACATATATGTAATGAATGTTGAAATCACAGTACCTCAAAATCAACTTACCCAAAACTTAATGCCATCTCTCCCCCAAAAACCTGCTTTTCCACCAAGTTCCCTTTCTCTGTAGTTCTAGATAGAAAACAGATCCTGTCAATAATATTTGCCTTAATAAATATTTGTTGAAAGAGGGAAGGATTTAGATTTTTCTCCCAAATCCTGCAGTTGGTTTGGACTGACCCAAATAACCAAATAATTCATTACCCTCTACTGGGTCTACTTTGAGACTCTAGCCAGATCTGTTGGGGGTCATCTGCTAATGGGGTAAAAATAGCAGCATTTGTGAAAAATGACTCCTCGGTATCTTTAGATACCAACAGAGATACCCTAAATTTTGACTTACCCAGCTCAAAACCACAAGGTTATTTAAGCTTTATTTTGACCCCAAAGTCATAACCACTCTGCAGACAATGCTCTGTAACTAAAAGGCCTTCCTTTTAGGACTGATTCTGTCACCCCAAAGGCAATCAACAGCAGCCATGAAAACCTACCATCAAGAAAGCATATGAAAACAAGTGCAGAAAACAGAAAATAAATAAAAAAACAAAAAAGCAGAACCATCAGTCTGATGGTGAAAGACAAGAACAAGTTCCCTTTTCTGATAGAAATGTCCTTAGTCAGCTAACCTATGTGCATCAATTCTCATAAGATTTCCTTGAGATGGAAAAGTGGTGAGTGTAAAGCAGTAAGGAACTTCAAGAGCTGGCCAGCAAGGTTTACCTGTGTGCAAGAATGCGAGGGCCATCACTCCTTCCAGGTATGTGTAACCTTGGGAATGACTGTACCCTAACCTACCTCCTATCAGTAGCTGTTAGTTCAATGATTAGCTGTCTTTTCCTTCTCTTTCTCCTGCTCAGCTTTAAACATTCTCTCTTTCCCCTGGGGCTGAGGTTTCCTTCCTCACCACCCTGTTCAAACTGTGCTGTCAAATATGCCTAAAATTTTCCTGATGGTCCAATCCAAGGAGTTGATCATCTTCATCTTCACAGGTTTTGTTTTCTAAGTAACATCCTTTTCTCCTTGATAATTCTGTGACCTAGCACTAGCACTGCACTATTTCTCTGCCTCTCTTGCCATTTCTTTTTTCCTCTGTCCTGTACCAAGAGTATTAATATTATCCCCCTCTTAGGGATGAGAAAACTGGGGCACAGAGAGATTGTAGTGCCTGCTCAAGGGCACACAGCTTGTAAATGGCAGAGTCAGAATACAAACCCAAACCACCTGGCTCCAGATCTTTGCCATTATGCTCCTTCCACAGGATTCTGCTTAGGTCTCTTTTTCTGCTCCCTCTCCTAGAGAAAACTCTTGATCCTGTGGCTTTAATCGCCACCTCTGTGCAGATGGTTCTCCAACTCTGAAGTCCCGTCCATCCTTCTGGCTCCAGATCAAATAACAATATCAATAACCACAATATCAGCCTTACGTTTATTGAGGACATACTTCAGCCTAAAGTTGTTTTACCTTCATTATTGCACAACAGCTTCACATGAAAGATGCAAAATAGCATCACAGAGAGGTTGTAGGACTTGTTTAAAGTCTCACAGCTGTTAAGTTGCAGAGGCAGGTGATAGATCATAAAATCTATCAAAATAATATAAGCTTATTAAAGGCAAATGCCCTGTGCTCTCACCTTTGCAGGCTCTTCCATATCTTATATATAAGTCTGATATATATATATATATATATATATATATATATATATATAATCAAAATGAAGTGAGATAGTGTACAATTTTTTTATATATCTCAATATACATACCTCAATAAAACTTAAACAAAAGGTTAAAAAAGAGACACTCAAGCAAGATATCTCCTGCTTTTTGGCAACTGGAGGTAGAGTCCAGGACAATTCTGGGCTCAATTATTTGTGAATTCAGTTACCTGTGAACTCTCTGCCCATATCACTGGATGCAACAGACAGTGTAACAGAATGAGCATCTGGTCGAGAATAAGAATAGGATTCTAGTGCAAATAAAATGGTAATGGAGACAGCTAGCATTTATGAATTAATTTCTGCCAGACATTGTGCTTCACGCATGCCCTTGTTTATGTCATCACACCCAACCCCAGGTGGTAGACAATGCTGTCACTATATTTCATATAAGGAAACAATTTAAACAATTTGCAAAAATAGCATCCAAGCCACTTGACCTCTACACACGTGTTACCTCATGAACAAAAAGAGTCAGTGTGATTTCTAAAGTTTCTTAGCAGTGTGGGATTCAGGCATGCTCATGACTCTGGGAAAACCCTAATTTAAGATGCATGCACATATTACTGAGCACAGGGTTGCTGGCTAGACTGAAAGGAGACTCTGAAGACTAGCCTTGAGGAAACCTGGTGGTGCCTAGACTACCTGAGCTTTAGGAACTAGGAAACGCTTTTCAACCTATATGTGTTACTAACTGGCTTTGTGAGCTATAGTCATCACTTGGGAAGATGTAGTGTTAGTGCAGCTTCTACAAATTATTTTATTTATTTTATTTTATTTGATCTTATCTTATCTTATCTTATTTTCTCAATGTTCCAGGAGTTATTGTTTATGCACCACACCCAGGGCTCCATGCAATACGTGCCTTCCTTAATACCCACCACCAGGCTCACCCAACCCCCACCTTCCTACCCTCCAAAACCCTCAGTTTGTTTCTCAGTGCCCACAGTCTCTCATGGTTTATCTCCCCCTCAGATTTCCCCCAATTCACTTTCCTTTCCTTCTCCTAATGTCCTCCGTGTTATTCCTTATGTTCCACAAGTAAGTGAAACCATATGATAATTGACTCTCTCTGCTTGACTTATTTCACTCAGCATAATCTCCTCCAGTCCCATCCATGTTGATACAAAAGTTGAATATTCATCCTTTCTGATGAGGCACAATATTCCATTGTATATATGGACCATATCTTCTTTATCCATTAGAATTAATTATTATACAAAAGTAGGGAGTAGGGAAATTTAAAATTTATTTATTTATTTATTTATTTGACAGAGAGAGGGATCACAAGTAGGCAAAAGAGCAGGGAGAGAGAGGGAGGGAAACAGGCTCTCCACTGAGCAGAGAGCCCGATGCGGGACTCAATTCCAGGACCCTGGGATCATGACCTGAGCCGAAGGCAAAGGTTTAACCCACTGAGCCACCCAGGTGCCCCTGGAGCAGGGAAATTTAAATTCATTCGAAAATATGCCAGGGTCCTGCCACTAAGCAGTTCACAGCTCAGCTGAAAATATATTCATTGGGCAAACAAAAATATTCAAAATGCTTCGTGAACACCATTACATAAGTAACTGATTAGAACTGGCACCTTCTTGGGGCGCCTGGGTGGCTCAGTGGGTTAAGCCGCTGCCTTCGGCTCAGGTCATGATCCCAGGGTCCTGGGATCGAGTCCCGCATCGGGCTCTCTGCTCAACAGGGAGCCTGCTTCCTCTCCTCTCTCTCTGCCTACTTGTGATCTCTCTCTGTCAAATAAATAAATAAAATCTTTAAAAAAAAAAAAAAAAAAAAAAGAACTGGCACCTTCTTTGATGAAGGACAGAAGCACGGAAGGATGAGTAACAGCCGCCCAAAGACGTCAACATCTTCATCCCCTGGAACCCGTGAATGTGTTACCATAAATGCACAGGGGAGGGAAAATTTCCCCACTGCCCTCTTAGGGTCTCTGGCTGAAAGTCAGAATTAAGCTGACATAAGACAAATTATACAAGTTTTATTGAATTGAAACATGTACACGAAAGCCTTCCCAAGAGAATGAAGACCCAGGGAAATGACCAGAGCACAGAGTTTCTGTGCCTTTTTGACAAAGATATGAATTTGTGAAATGACAAGGCAAAGGGGTTAGGAATAGTGAATTGTGAGAAAGTGACTAGGAGTTCTGTCAGAGGGAAAACTGGAGGAAGACAAGGACTGTTTCTGGTTTTTTTTTTTTAATTATTATTATTTTTTTATTTGACAGACGGAGATCACAAGCAGACAGAGAGGCAGGCAGAGGGAGAGGGAAGCAGGCTCCCGGCTGAGCAGAGAGCCTGATGTGGGGCTCGATCCCAGGACCCTGGGATCATGACCTGAGCCGGAGGCAGAGGCTTTAACGCACTGAGCCACCCAGGTGCCCCGACAAGGGCTGTTTCAATGAGTGTGTTTGTACACATCCATTTCTGTGTTCATTCCCGGTCTCTGGTGATAAGGACATTCTTTTCTTCCAGGCACAGGGAGGGCAGCCTTGTCAGGGGAGATTTTATGGCCTGATTTCAAGTAGGAAAAACGAAGTCAGAAAGCCCTTCCTACATGTGCTGTTTCTCAGGTGGCTTCCACTCCAAATAACCAAGATGCCAAAGCGGCATATTTGGGGGTGGCATGTCCTGAGAACTTCACATGGTCAAAGGGACTTTAGAGATATGGATTAAGCTAATAATCTTGAGCTGGGGAGATTATCCTGGATTATACAGGCAGGCCCATTATAATCATGAGGGTCCTGATAAGAGGGAAGCGGGACACGAGAAAGGAAGGCGCTGTGCTGCTGGCTCTGAGGATGGGAGAGGAGACCGCGAGCATGGAATGTGGGTCACCTCTGACAGCTGGCCGTGGAAGGAAATGGATTCTCCCCTAGAGCTTCCAAAAGGAGGCAATCCAGCTGACAGCTTAATGTCAGCCCAGTGAGACTAACTTGGGATGTCTGGCTTACAGAACTACATGGAAATACATTTCTGCTGTTTTTAAGCCACAAAATTCGGGGTGATTTGTCAGCAATCAGAAACTCTTACAGGGAACCAAAAAAAGTTAGTACTGCCCTCCCTCCCACACTTAAGGGTCACTGCTAAGCCCATAGGGCTTTGTCTTCCAAATCTGGCCATTGGTCTAGATGGCCCCCAAATAACCAAGTAACCTATCACACCTCCTACTGGGCTATAACATCTAGGGAACTACATATACTGGAAGAAAAGGCACCCTTGCCCTAAACCACTGCCCTGGAAACATGCCAATCTCAACACCAGCCCTTGGGCATGCAGCTTGTACGGAATTTCTACAAGAGAGGTCGTGGGGTATGGTAGGTTATCAGTAGGGATCCACACCTGAGTTTAATCTCAGCTCTGCCACTAACTAGCTCTGGGAAATGGAACAAACACCTTAGCCCTTCTGTGCCTCTGTTTCCTAATGTTCACAACCAGGATCATGCTAATAGCACTCACCTCCTAAAGTCGTTGCAAAGCTGAATTAAATTCTTGTGCCTGGTGCTTAGAATAATGCCTGGCATGTAGTAAGGGCACTTTTCCCTTTAGATGTTGTTGAGGCTGGCCTTCGTATTTTGCTCAACCCCCCACCAAGGAAATCCTCTCTCCAAGACATAGTATCTCTCTCCAAGGAAAGTTTCATTGATGTGTTTGTAGGCAGGGTGGAGGGGTGGTTGCATCGTAGGGCATGCTGCATTTTACTCCAAAAATTCCCATCTCCTCCAAGTCTTGCTTCAGAGACACCAGCTGCCACATCTCCTGAGCTTCCCCAGGGAAGACACACATGCCTCATCTTCTCTAGACTCTCAGCCTCAGACTGTTCTCAATCACCTGATTCCAATCCTTCATGCACAGGAATTGAAATGACCCCAGTCCCACCTACCTAGTCCACCCTGACCTACACCTATCACCCCACTTGATAAACAGAGACCCTTCTATTACCAGGAAACACTTTTCTTTTTTTTAATTTTAGCCTTATTGAGGTATAATCAAGACATTTAAAAAGCACATATTTAATGTATACATCTTATGAGTTTATATGTATGCATACACCATACACCCATAATACCATCATCACCACAATGAAGTCATCAAACATATCCATCACCTCCAAAAATTTCCCTCTATGTGTGTGTGTTTAGTGAGAACACATAACATGAGATCTATTCTTTTAACATATCTTGAAGTGCACAACACAGCATTATTACTAACTATAGGTACTACGTTTTATGGCAGAACTCTAGAACTTATTCACCTTATGCAACAAAACGTTATACCCTAGCCCCTGTCAACCATCATTCTATTCTCTGCTTCCGTGAGTTTGACTACTTTAGATATTTCATGTAAGTGGAATTGTGCAGTATCTGTCCTTCTGTGTTCGACTTATCTCACTCAGAGTAATGTCTTCTAGTTTCATAGATATTGCCACAAATGACAGGATTTCCTTCTCTCTTAAGGCCTAATAATATTCCATTGTGTATATATACACCACATTTTATCCATTTATCTGCACAATCCACTTTCTCAAGGGTTAACCAAAGTTGCAAATAAGGTGACTGATCACCAGAGTAAATGTCAACCAGTATAAACCACTAATTGAGAAGAGCCACTAATTGGTTGTTCATATTGAAATATTCCCACACCATTTGTAAATAATCATTGCCCAGAACTAGCTCCCACCACACTCCTGCCAGCCCAGACCCTGCCCTGAGATTCCACCCACCTCCCCACAATTCAGCAACTAAAATAATATCTGCTGCAACAGAGAACCATCTCCAGTGTCCTCTGATTGGCCAATCCCTGCACCATACCAGCTGTTAATATTGTCCTTACAAATGGCAAATAATTCTAGACATCAGTATGTAATAAGGAAATGAAAAGAAGGTGAGGCAAGAACTAGCAATCAGAGTGTTATCGGATTTCTCAGGAAAGGGGAAGAGAAGTTACCCATCCATCCAGTAGCTTCAGGTCTTTGCAGAAACAAGAACATGGCTGCTGACCCCACCAGCAGGTAGGAAGGTTTGGGGAAGAGAAAAGAACACTTTATCAACCACGGTAAAGGCAGTCTGAATTTCCCAAGAAGACAAAAAAAAAAAAAAAATACTCCCCTTTCAAGTAATGTTTCTAGAATCTCACCAGTCCTCCCTCTAGAAGAGGACCAATCCCCCTCCATTTGAATCTTATAACCAAGAAAATGTGGTGGAAATAGAGTTGCATGACTTCCAGGGCTGGATCTTTTTTTTTTTTTTAAGGTTTTATTTATTTATTTGACAGAGAGAGATCACAAGTAGGCAGAGAGGCAGGCAGAGAGAGAAAGGAGGAGGAAGCAGGCTCCCTGCCAAGCAGAGAGCCAGATGTGGGACTCGATCCCAGGACACTGAGATCATGACCTGAGCCGAAGGCAGAGGCTTAACGCACTGAGCCACCCAGGTGCCCCAGGGCTGGATCTTAATGGGAGATGTAGTCTTTTTGCCTGGGGCACCCCTACTTAGAGCTCTGAATTACCATGGGGTCTGCATGCCTGAGGTCATCATGTTGGGAGGAAAGCCAAAATTCCCCAAGTCTGAGGCTACGTGAAGTGATGGCAGCTCCCATCCAGTTCCCAGCTGCTCCAGCCCCAGACACAGCCCGACTGCGACTGTATAAGAAACCCCTACCAGAATCACCCACCTGAGCTTTTCCCAGATTCCCAAAACACAGAAACCATGAGAGGTAAGAAAATGGTCATCGCTGGCTTTTTTTTTTTTTTTAAGATTTTATTTATTTATTTGACAGACGGAGATCACAAGCAGACAGAGAGGCAGGCAGAGAGGAGGAAGCAGACTCCCCGCTGAACAGACAGCCCGATGTGGGGCTCGATCCCAGGACCCTGGGATCATGACCCCAGCCAAAGGCAGAGGCTTTAACCCACTGAGCCACCCAAGTGCCCCGGTCATTGCTGTTTTAAGCCATTACATTTTGTAAGCCGTTACATTTCAGGTGGGACTAGGGTAACTTCAATTCCTGTGCATGAAGGACTGGGATCAACAGCCATGGATAACTGACACACAGCCCTTGAAGAATGTCCTGGAATCTTTCCTCATTCAGTTCATGTGTCTCCCTTCTGCTTCCCTGTTCCAGGACTCTGTTTTCTGCTGAGTTTATCAGAAGTTATGGCTCAAAAGTCCATAGGTAAGTGCTCAATGCCTGACTTCTCCACAGCCAGAGACCAGGAAATGTATAGACCAAGGGCACACCTCTAACCACTCATATCCTGCACGGAGCTAGAGCAAAGGGTCTTGTTCTGGCAGTAGAACTCAGGGATGTTTGCTCCTGTGATTCTTTTTAATTCATCATTACATCACATTTTAATATGTCTTTTTTTTAAGTTTCATTTATTTATCTCTACATCCAACGTGGGGCTCAAACTCACGACCCCAAGATTAAGAGTCACATACTCTTCCCACTGTGCCAGCCAGGCGCCCCTTAATATATCTTTTTATTTTACAGTCCTTTGTCTATTCATTTGCTTTCAGTAACCACCATGTGCCCAATGTAGGAATAAAACAGCAGCTGAAACGCACAAAGTCTCACGAAGTGAGCATTCCAGTGGCAAGACACACAGCATGATGGTAACCATTCCATTCTGATCATAAGCAAGCCCCCTCCCAAAAAAGATGAACAAGATGACATCAGGCTAACTTTAAACCCTTGGAGATCTCACTAGATTCTAATTCAGCAGGTCTAGCATGGGGCCTGAGATTCTGCCTTTCTAGCCAACCTCCGGGGGATGCCTTCTGAGCAGCCAGACCGTCTGCTGTGGCCCCCATCATGTTCCCTCTCCCCATGAACACTGCACAGTTCTTAGATTTCTCCACTGGACCCAAAGTTCGAGATACTTCCTCAGCTCAGTTCATTCCCAAGAGGTCTCAAATTGAGATCTTTCCTGTCTCCCTGTCCAAATGAAGTTATACATAGGGTTACAAAGATCATGTGTACCCATATCAGGATATACCTCCTGTGGACCCCTACAAATTTAAATCTTTATAATCCTAGCTGATACTTTCTATGTGCCAGGCACTGCCCAACACACTTCATATGTATTAATTCAGTTACTCTTCACAATAACCCAGTTTACAGATGAGGGTATTGAGGCACAGAGGGGTTAAGACATTTGTGCAAAGATACACAGCTGGTAAGTGGCAGAGTCAGAATCGAACCCAGGGCCTTAACCAATTCATTCCCCCTTTTATAAATTCTGCAGTGATCCTGAGAATAGCACAATTTCATCACCTTGAAATTTTTGTGTTAAAATTAATTTAACGCCAACCTCTGTCCTTTATCATGCAAAAGAATCTCACTTTTTTCTATAACTTGGGTTTGGTGTCTCTCATTTTTTAATGTACTGAGATTTCAAGAGAGACAAAGGGTGTAGGCTTCCTTATCCTCATGAGATCCTGTCTGGAGGCCAAGTCAAATGATAACAGGACATCTCTTAACCCCAGCAGATGTTTGACCTGCCCCTCTTTCTCCCTGCAGCTTCTTGTAACTGCCCCCAGCATGCTGACTGTGTCAACAGCACTCATTGTACTTGCAAACATGGATACACCTCTATGCACGGGGAGGAATTCTTCACATTTCCCTTGGCTACATGCGAAGGTAAGGGACAGTTTTCAAACCATCCAGAGGCAGGAGTAGAGGAAGACAGCATAAGGACCATGGGGAGGCAAATACCAATAATGTGCACTGCTAAAAAAAACAAAAACTTAACAACTCCACCCTCATCAAGAAAGAAATGTTTTCATGAAATCAGTATTTCTTCTTTGTTTTTTTTTAAGAGAAAGAGCCCAAGTAGGGGGGAAGGGGCAGAGGGATAGGGAGAGAGAGAGAATCCCAAGCAGGCTCCATGCCCAGCAGAGCTCAACATGGGGCTCAATCTCATGACCGTGAGATCATGACCTGAGCTGAAACCAAGAGTTAGATGCTTAACTAACTGAGCCACCCAGGCACACCATCATTTCCCTTTATTTACTTGGAAGTCCTAATACACTATTCCACCCCATTTATGACTACCGAGTTCTCTTAACTTCATATTCAAACATGTGTTTCTCTACTATTTTTTTTAACTCATCAATTATTTCCCCTTTCAAGGTGCATTGTTTGCCCCATCATTTCAGGAGAAGGGAGTGAGAGTACCCTCCCCATGATGAGTACTGAGTGACATACAGAATTGTTGAATCACCATATTGCCTACCTAGAACTAAAATAATACTGTATGTTAATTATACTGGCACTTTTTTAAAAAGATCCTTCTCTCCCTCACTTCCGCTCCCCCAGTGAAGAGATAAGATCTTTAAAATACCGTAATTTCAACCCCTCCCTATCTCCCCTGCCACCCCCCACCACACTCCTTAACTTTATCTCCAGGTTCACTGCTCACCCCTGCTTCCTCTTCCCTTCCTTTCCCCCTACATTGAGGTTTCTGTACTTCCTTGTTTCACACTTGTTAATCTGTTGGGTTTTTTTGAGAACTTTCTCATGTGCTTTCTTCAAACTGGCCCACATAGCTAATGTCTCTCTCCACGAATGCACCATCTTGTATTTCTTTGGCTCTAACGAGTAGGTTCTATCCTGCCTCGGAGGGAGCTTTTTCATTCCATCCTCTTAACCAAGTGATTCATCAGTGAATAATACCCCAGTGATCACAGAACTAACTGTCTTCAAGCATACAGGGTCGCAAACAAAAATCCCAAAGCCAATCTGAGTCTCATCCCTTTGCAGTGACTTCTGTCTCAGACAGGTTTCTTGCAGACGCCCCAGAAAGAACATCCCTACTCTTCATTGGCTGGGGGTGAGACATGAAAGCTGGAAGGGAGGCTGGAGAGAGAGTGCCTGGGTGATGGGAACAAGACAGCCTCCTCAAAACAGAACGGTGGTTGAACAGACAACCGAGAGCATCTGCTCTATTATATCACAATCTGAAAATTCCCAGCTCCATGTTTGCCATACCAGTTTGGGAAATCACACATCTTTGCTACCCACCTGACATTTACAAAGGGGCTACTGTGACCCTTAGGACTGGGGACACATTGACTTAATCAAGACATTCTAACTCAATTAGTTAATCTAGCAAATGTATTACTCTTGGGCTGCTATGACAAAACTCAGACCGGGTGGCTTAAACAACAGGAATTTATTTTCTCACAGTTCTGGATGCTGGGAAGCCTGTGATCAAGGTTCTAGCAGTTCCACTTTCTCAGGAGGCCTCTCTTCCTGGCTTGAAGATGCCTGTCTTCTTACTCCATCTTTACATGGTCTTTCCTCACTCTGTGCACATAGTGGTCAGGCAGATGGAAAAGTTCTCTTGTCTCTTCTTCTACAGACATTAATCCTAACAGATCAAGACCCCATTCTTACAACCTCATTTAACCTCAGTTACATCCTTAGAGGCCCCATTTCCAAATACAGCCACATGAGAAGTTAGGGTTTCAACATGTTGAAATGAAGAGATATACATACGGTTCATAACAGCAGACATAGTCAATTTCCCACTTATTTGCTCTCAGCACTTGCCATTCTTTTGCACACCAAATCTAAGGCTCTCTCTGTCTACTGAAGACTACTCAGCTCATGCTCAAAACAGTTGGAAGTACCAGAGAGTTAATTATCCCTGCAAGCACTTCTCTGTTGATAAATAATATTTGGCAGATAAAAACATTGCCAACAAAAGCCAAATTATGGAAAGACCCCAATGTCCATCAACTGTGAATGGATAAAGAAGAAGATGTGGTGTGTGGGTGTGTAGGTGTGTATGCATGCGATGGAATATTACTCAACCATGAAAAAGAATGAAATCTTGCCATTTGCAATGACATGGATGGAGCTAAAGTGTATTATGCTAAGCAAAATAAGCCAGTCAGGAAAAGACAAATACCATATGATTTCACTCATCTGTGGAATTTAAGAAACAAAACAGAGGAGCGCAGAGGAAACTGGGAAAACAGAGAAAGGGAACCATAGAGACTCTTAACTACAGAGAACAAGCTGAGGGTTGCTGGAGGGGTGGTGGGTGGTGGGTGGGGGATGGGCTAGATGGGTGATGGGGATTAAGGAGGACATTTCTTGTAATGAGCCCTGGGTGTGTAACTGGTGAATCACTAAATACTACTCCCAATATTACACTATGTGTTAACCAATTATGATTTAAATAAGAACTTAAGAGAAAAAAAAAAAAAAAGATTTGGCAGATAAATACCCCAGCCCCCTCACTCCTTGGGAAGTCACTCTGCAGCGTGTGCTCTACACTGCCTCCCAGAGGGTCCCAGGGATATCGAGTCCCAGTTGTCCACAGCAGAAACTTCCCTGTTTACTTTCTGCCTGGCTTTCCCTGTCTTATTTCACCACTTCCCTTCCAGGGTTTTCTGGGATCACCTCCCACATAAAGTACTTGAACATGAATTCTTGTCTCAGTGTCTACTTCTCAGAGAATCCAACCAAAGTCAAAGAGGAAAGGGAAGAACAAAGACAACCCACTAACTTAAATGAGTTGTCCTGGAAAACCAGGACAGATTGGGTGGAAAGGGTATGGCCTCTGGCACATATTAGATGTTCTATAAATCTTTGTCAAATTAATGGCCAAATTCCTCTTTTGTGTTCCAGATATTGATGAATGTAAACCACCCATTAGTATATATTGTGGAGAAAATGCTGCATGTCAGAATACTGATGGAGGTTTCTACTGTCACTGTAATCCTGGATACAAACTTCTCTCTGGGGCTCCACAATTCCAGAATCCCAATGAAAACACTTGTCAAAGTAAGGAAATTCTTGTCTTCTTGTCTCTCTATATATTTTTCATTGAGTATAATGCCAGATAA
>NC_081558.1:10197220-10201625 GCF_022355385.1 Mustela nigripes | reverse complement strand
GTGTGTGTGTGTGTGTGTGTGTGTGTGTGTGTGTGTGTGTGTGTGTGTGTTGTGTATAGAGAGGTTAGTACAGGTTTCCATTTTCTGGATGATGAAAAGAGGATACAAAAAGAAAGAAGGAAATTTAGAGAAATAATGGGGGCTAATAAGACAAGTGGACTTTGGATATAGAGGTAACAAGGTGCTAACTGAGACAGGATTCTTTGAGTTGCAAAAAAGAGCTCACTCAAGCTAACTTAAACAGAAAAGGTGAGTTTATGATAAGGATGCATGGGTATGTCTTGGAACTCAAGAACAAGAACAAAGCAGGGCTTCTAGAATGAACTGAAATAGAGACTCTTATCAAGACACTTCAGGCTCTGAAACTCTTTGGGTCTGCTCCTTTCTTCTTGTTCATTGAAAACTGGGTTTCTCTGCCTTTTTAGTCCACAGAACAGGAAATACACCCACTGAGAAGTCCAAATTTTACACTGTTAATGATCAAACTACCCAAAGAGAGATCAACAGACTCTCTTTTGGACTTAATTGTAAGTTCTTTGGAAATGTACCAATTAGTCCAGTTTGAGTTATATGCCCACCCTTAGATCTGTGTTGAGGGGGAAGCACCATATTGTATAAGCATGAGCACTCTCATGGAAACCACATAGACAGGGAAATCTATGCACAAGAAATGTGGGAGATGTAACTGGAAAACACAAGGGGAAGATGGTGGGGTAGGAACATCCTGAGCTCACCTCTTTCCATGAACACACCAAGGATACAACTACAAAGAGAGCAACTCTCTCTCTCTCTCTTTCTCTCTCTCTCTCTCCAAGAGTGACATGAAGACTAGCAGAGCAGCTCTCCCACAGCTAAAGAAAGAGATAAAGCCATATCAAGAAAGGTAGGAGGAGCAAAGACATGGTCAGGTCAGGAACCAAAACCCCCAGTGGGACAACCACAAGCTGGAGGAATGTTACAAGTGCAAAAGTTCTCCCTGAGCCACAAAGAGTTCAAGCTCACACCCTGGGGACCTGCAAGGCAAGCTCCCATAATGGTCCTGCAAGGACCAGAAAGGCAAGCTCCCATAATGTCTGGTTTTGAAAATCAATAGGGCATATTGATCAATAATTACTTTAAATGTAAATGCTCTAATCAAAAGACTTAAGGTGGCTAAATTTATTTTTAAAAATCCATCTATATGCTGCCTGCAAGAGACTCACTTCAGATCTGAAGACATATATAGATCAAAAGTGAAGGGATGGACAAAGGTATTCAACCAAATGTAAACAAACAAACAACAAAAAGCTGGGGTAGTGATACTTACAAAGATTGTCCTTACGTAATGATAAAGGAATCACTCGAACAAGAGGATACAACAATTGCAAATATCTATGCACCCACCATTGGAGCATCTAAATATATAAAGCAAATATTAACAGACATAAGGGATTGCTTCTACTTCCTTGGTGTTCATTGTGATCTCTCCCTTTTCATTCATAATTTTATGTATTTGAGCTTTCTCTCTTTTCTTTTGGATTAGTGTCACCAATGGTTTATCAATCTTATTGATTCTTTCAAAAAAAACAGCTTCTAGTTTCATTGATATGTTCTACTGTATCTCTGGTTTCTACCTCATTGATCTCAGCTCTAATCTTGATTATTTCCCTTCTTATGTGTGGAGTTGGTTTGATTTGTTGTTGATTCTCCAGTTCTTTAAGGTGTAGAGAAAGCTGCTGTGTTCTGGATTTTTCAATTTTTTTGAGGGAGACTTGGATGGCTATGTATTTCCCCCTTAGGACCGCCTTTGCTGTATCCCATAGGGTTTGGATGGAAGTGTCTTCATTGTCATTGGTTTCCATGAATTGTTTCAGTTCTTCCTTGATCTCCTGGTTGATCCAAGCATTCTTAAGCAAGGTGGTATTTAGCTTCCAGATGTTTGAGTTCCTTCGGAACTTTTCCTTGTGATTGAGCTCCAGTTTCAAAGCATTGTGATCTGAGAATGGGCAGTGAATAATCTCAGTCTTTTGGTATCGGTTGAGTCCTGATTTCTGACCCAGTATGCGGGCTATTCTGGAGAAGGTTCCATGTGCACTTGAGAAGAATGAGTATTCTGTTGTTTTAGGGTGGAATGTTCTGTATATATCTATGAGGTCCATCTGGTCCAATGTGTCATTCAATGCTCTTGTTTCTTTATTGATTTTCTGCTTCGATGATCTATTTCTGAGAGAGGTGTGTTAAGATCTCCAATGATTAGTGTATTCATATCAATATGACTCTTTATCTTGATTAACAGTTTTCTTATGTAATTGGCTGCTCCCATATTGGGGGCATAGATATTTACAATTGTTAGATCATCTTGGTGGATAGTCCCTTTAAGAATGAAGTACTGTCCTTCTGTATCCTTGACTACAGTCTTTAGTTTAAAATCTAATTTATCTGATATGAGAATTGCTACCCCAGCCTTTTTTTGAGGCCCATTGGCATGAAAGATGCTTCTCCATCCCTTCACTTTCAGTCTGGGTCTATCTTTAAGTTCAAAATGGGTCTCTTGTAGACAACATATGGATGGGTCATCAGAAGTTATTATCAACAGTTATATGCCAATAAGCTAAGCAACCTAGATGAAATGGATGCATTCCTGGAAAACTATAAACTCCCAAAATTGAATCAGGAAGAAATTGACAACCTGAATAGACCAATATCTAGTAACGAGATTGAAGTGGTGATCAAAAACCTCCCAAAACACAAGAGCCCAGGACCTGATGGAATCCCTGGGGAATTCTACCAAACTTTCAAAGAAGAAATAACACCTATTCTCCTGAAGCTTTTTCAAAAAATTGAAGCAGAAGGAAAACTTCCTGACTCTTTCTATGAAGCCAGCATTACCCTGATCCCCAAGCCAGGCAAAGACCCTACCAAAAAGGAGAATTCCAGACCAATATCACTGATGAATATGGATGCTAAGATTCTCAACAAGATCTTAGCAAACAGGATCCAACAGCACATTAAAAAGATAATCACCCATGACCAGGTGAGATTCATCCCTGGGCTACAAGGATGGTTCAACATTTGCAAATCAATCAATGTGATAGAACAAATTAATAAGAGAAGAGAGAAGAACCACATGGTCCTCTCAATTGATGCAGAAAAAGCATTTGACAAAATCCAGCATCCGTTCCTGATTAAAACGCTTCAAAGTATAGGGATGGAGGGAACATTCCTGAACTTCATCAAATCTATCTATGAAAGACCCACAGCAAATATCATCCTCAATGGGAAAAAGTTTGCGTCCTTCCCGTTGAGATCAGAAACACGACAAGGATGCCCACTCTCACCACTCTTGTTCAACATAGTATTAGAAGTCCTAGCAACAGCAATCAGACAACAAAGAGAAATAAAAGGTATTCAAATTGGCAATGAAGAAGTCAAACTCTCTCTCTTCACAGATGACATGATTCTTTATATGGAAAACCCAAAAGACTCCACTCCCAAACTACTAGAACTCATACAACAATTCAGCAACATGGCAGGATACAAAGTCAATGTGCAGAAATCAGTGGCTTTCTTATACACTAATAATGAAAATACAGAAAGGGAAATTAGAGAATCGATTCCATTTACTATTGCACCAAGAAACATAAGATACCTGGGAATAAACCTAACCAAAGAGGTAAAGGATCTGTATTCGAGGAACTACAGAACACTCATGAAAGAAATTGAAGAAGACACAAATAGATGGAAGACCATTCCATGCTCTTGGATAGGAAGAATAAACATTGTTAAAATGTCTATACTGCCTAGAGCAATCTATACTTTTAATGCTATTCTGATCAAAATTCCACCAGTATTCTTCAAAGAGCTGGAGCAAATGATCCTAAAATTTGTATGGAATCAGAAGAGACCCCGAATCGCTAAGGAAATGTTGAAAAACAAAAATAAAACTGGGGGTGCCACGTTACCTGATTTCAAGCTTTACTACAAAGCTGTGATCACCAAGACAGCAGTGGAACAGAGTAGAGAGCCCAGATATGGACCCTCAACTCTATGGTCAATTAATCTTCAACAAAACAGGAAAAAATATACAGTGGGAAAAAGACAGTCTCTTCAATAAATGGTGCTGGGAAAACTGGACAGCTATATGTAGAAGAATGAAACTCGACCATTCTCTTACACCGTGCACAAAGATAAACTCAAAATGGATAAAAGACCTCAATGTGAGACAGGAATCCATCAGAATCCTAGAGGAGAAAATAGGCAGTAATCTCTTCGATATCAGACACAGCAACTTCTTTCAAGATATGTCTCCAAAGGCAAAGGAAGCAAAAGTGAAGATGAACTTTTGGGACTTCATCAAAATCAAAAGCTTCTGCACAGCCAAGGAAACAATCAAAAAAACAAAGAGGCAACCCACGGAATGGGAGAA